>NW_021703778.1:71172379-71361580 GCF_005190385.1 Monodon monoceros | reverse complement strand
CCCCCGTCACTCACCTGAGTCAGAGTCAGCTGTTTCCTTCCTCTGTGAATTCGCACACGCTGTCCCCCGACTGGAAGGCCTCTCTCTCTTCTCTGGTGGAAAACTACTTTCACTTTAAGAACTCGGATTACTAGAAAGAAGGAAATCCTGCCATTTGTGACGACGTGGATGGACCTTGAGCGCATTGTGCTCGGTGAGATAAGCCAGACGAAGGCAAATATTGTATATCACTTGTACGTGGAATCAAAAGAAGCCAAACTCATAGAAACAGAGAGAAGAATGGTGATTACCAGAGAATGGGGGGGACCACGGGTTTGGGGAGATGCTGGTCAAAGGGTACAAACTTGTAACTAGAAGATGGGAAGCTAATGCACTGCCTAGTAATTATAGTCAAAAATACTAGTAATTATAGTCAAAAATATAGTATCGTATACTTTAAAACTGCTAAAAGAGTAGATCTTAAATGTTCTCACCACAAAAAAGAAATGGTAATTATGTGAAGTAATGGAAGTGTTAGCTAACACTATGGTGGTAATCATACTGCAATACACAAATGTATCAAATCAACTCCTTGTGCACCTTAAACTTACACAATCTTATATGTCCATTATATCTCAATAAATAAAAACTAAAACTCAGACTACCTATCACCATGAAGTGGTGTTTTGATTGCTCCTACATACAACTTATGAAACTGTGCACCTCAGATTGGGACTCGAATTCATGCAGCTGGGACTTGAAACCGGCCAAAACCCACAGTCTTCCAACTGAGATCACACACCTGGTTTCAGGACTTAATGAAGGTCAGGTTCTTGACGTCTCATCACAGAAAGAATTCAGTGAGAGACAAAGTGGTAGGTAAGAAGTGGATTTATTTAGAGAGAAACACACTCCACAGACAGAGTGTGGGCCATCTCAGAAGGTGAAAAAGGCACCAGGGTATGCGGTTGTCAGTTTTTATAGGAGTGGGTAATTCCATAGGCTAATGAGTGGGAGGAGTATTCCAGCTATTTTAGGAAGGGGCGGGGATTTCCAGGAATTGGGCCACTGCCCACTTTTTGATCCTTATGGTCAGTCTTGGAACTGTCATGGCGCCTGTGGGTGTGTCATTTAGTTTGCTGCTGTGAGCATATACTGAGGCTCAAGGTCTAGTGGAAAAAGTTGACTTGTCCGCCATCTTGGACCCATTTGGTTCTGATCAGTTTATGTCATGTCTTTGGGCTATGTCATTCTTTCAAAGGTTGTGCCCTGCCCTCTTGCCGCCTATTTCATTCCCCCCGCAGAGATTTTACTCCCATATTCTTATGGGAAGCAGAAGGGTGATGGTCCGTCTTGTGTACCTACTTCAAGGCTGAGCAGGGGCATCGACCCTGCCTGTCAGGGAGTAAACATCTCTGGATGCCAGATCTAGGGGGCCCCTGGGGCAGGACAGCTCCTTGTTTTAAGTCAGTATGGGCTTGGAATCCTCGCATAGCCATCATCTTGGTGTGGAACTGTTGTAACTGCTTCCATAGACTTTCTATGAATCTCCCTGATGATGAAGCACTTTTTGTAACAGCATCAGAGTACAAAAATATCTATAAATGACAAAAGACTTAAAAGGCATGGTTAAACATCTGATTACAATGTAATCGATAAAGAAACTTGGTTACAATAAGCAGAAATATGAATGATTACATTTAATTTAACATACTAAATAACCCTAGTTAAATATTTCTCTTATAAGATACCTAGGGGTCCTCTAAAGTACCCCAAAGTTAGCTGGAAATCAAAACAAGCTTAATTAAAATTTGACATTTGGGAAGTTTGTCAAAAAGTTTTAAAACACTTGGTCAAATAAGATCATAGGTCACTGTGAGACAATACTTAACTAAAGTTACAAAAGATCTCAAAAACAAATACAGATCACTTAAAGGCAAAAAACTCATACTGTTATTAAAAGCAGCATTTCAAGAAAACTTTGGAGGGAGAAACCAAATCCAGTCTTGTCCCAGCCCACTCCCAACAAAATCCATTTACCCAACTAAATTTAATCCAATCTTAGAAAATCCTGATCATGTATAACTCTTTTCAGTAGTTTTCATTCTTCACACCTTCTTTTACTAAAAATACATATCTTACTCTTCTTAGAAGTTTTTTTCGGGCTTCCCTGGTGGCCCCGTGTTTGAGAATCCGCCTGCCAATGCAGGGGAAACGGGTTCGAGTCGCGGAGCCGCTCCCACAGGCCGCGGAGCAGCTAAGCCCGTGCGCCACAACTACTGAAGCCCACGCACCTAGAGCCCGTGCTCGGCAACAAGAGAAGCCACCGTAATGAGAAGCCCGTGCACCGCAATGAAGAGTAGCCTCCGCTCACCACAACTAGAGAAAGCCCACACAGCAACGAAAACCCAATGCACCCCAAAATAAATAAATAAATTTTTTAAAAAGTTTTTTTCACATTGAGTTACCTTTCTTGTTGACAAATCTGTAACATAGAATAAGGTCTTATTTGACCTCTAATAAACTTAGATTGATTAGAAGTATTACGCTTAACATAGATGACTCTTACATGTCTATGTTAATAAAACCAACAAGCTTAAGCCACCTTCAATACCAGACAGCAGTTTAGTACTGAATATTTTCCAGATGACATGAACCTGAAATTCATTCTGGCCAGATTATTTTCTATTTCTGAGTATTTATATAAGCACTTAATTTTTTTTAAGCCAATTAAGTAGAGTTCTTCTACGAATCAATTTTTGGCAACATCACACGCCTACAACACACGTATAGATACATATGAACACACAAACACAGAGGCCTCACAGTTCCCATTTCAAAATTTCAGCCCTGAGTCAGGTACAGTATAAAAGCCATCAGTTACAAGGGGTTGGATTCAAATTGGGCTTCTAGCAGATGAAACAAATCAAGGTCACCTACCTAGATGGCTAAACCCTTTTTACTAGCGTTTACAGAAAAGACACTTAAGATTTCTATTTATCCTTGACAAGTAAAGTTCTAAATTACTTTTTCTTTCTTTTTTTTTTTCTTTGCGGTACGCGGGCCTCTCACTGTTGTGGCCTCTCCCGTTGCGGAGCACAGGCTCCGGGCGCGCAGGCTCAGCGGCCATGGCTCACGGGCCCAGCTGCTCCGCGGCATGTGGGATCTTCCCAGACCGGGGCACGAACCCGTGTCCCCTGCATCGGCAGGCGGACTCTCAACCACTGCGCCACCAGAGAAACCCTCTAAATTACTTTTTAAACATTCGTTTATTTAAAAAGATAGCAGAGATAAGGGTTCCTGAGAAGACCAGATAGGACATTTGTATCTCAAAGGTACAGGCAAGTTCCTCCTAGGATGACTTTGTTTCCCTTACAAGCCTCTTAAGATAAATAGGGAAGGTTTGGGGAGTGGTAAAAGGATTGGTGGGCTTTGTATTATTTTTGGAGTCACACCTCTGATCCCCTAAAGACAACATTTGTGAAACAAAGACAGTTTTGTTTTCTTTTTCAAAGAATTGGGTGGTTGCCTCAATGATATTGAAGGACTGACAGACCCATTCACCTATGTTGGAAAGTTTTACTTTTCCTCATTTAGCTTAGGGGAGAAGGCCTCTTCCAAAATTCCTACTAGGCTCTGCATATCAGCTATGGTCAGTTTAGGCAGACCAGCGGCCTGCTGTTTTGGTAATCTACTTACAAACATTTTTGAGGATATTCCCTAGGTTTAAGAAATTTGTACCTTATATTTAGATACTATATAACGCTTTTTACTTAATAATCACTGGCTGGATATATTTGGCCAAGCCCGGAACCTCGATATTCCATATTCCAGGGTTTACTAAGGCTTTTATTTTAGCTTCAGATTTTATCTGTTCCGTTTTGCTTTTTGTTAGAACCATTTGGTGATGAGGGTGGTTCCCTTGCCCCTCGAGAAACAGAGTGGCCCCTAACTTAGTTAATAAATCTCTTCCCATTAAAGGGATGGGACAGTCAGGCACAAACAGAAAGGAATGTAAAAACAGCTGGCCGTCGATCTTGCACAAAAGGAGTTCCAGGAAAGTGTGCCCCTGTCTCTTCCCTGACGACCCCATTACGTATTCCTTATGACTGCTAAGGTTTCCAATCCTTTGGGTTAAGACTGAGAAGGTTGCACCAGTGTCTATAAGAAATTCTATGAAATGGCCCGCGACATCAATGACCACCCAAGAATTAGTTATGTAGATGTATGTCTAGGCAGAGCCACTTTCGGCCTTGGGTTCCTTTAGTTTTCTGATTTCAAAACCATCAATGGCTGAGGGGTCCCTGTCGCTCTCTGGCAGCTGGGGCATTCCCTCTTCCAATGCCCTGGCTGTTTGTAAAGGGCACATCGATCACAATCCTCACTCCAGTGCCCCTTTTGTCCACACCGCATACACTGGCCTTGTATGGGTACCCATGGGCCTTGTGGTCTGCCAGGGCCAGATTGGCCCAGAAAAGCCAGCTTCCCCTTTAGTGGTCTCTGAGTGGACAAAGCCACTGCAATCATTTGGGCCTTTTGCATATTTCTCTTGGGTGCATTCAGCCTTTTTGGCCATATCTCTATTACTGAAAACCAAATAAGCCAATTGGAACAAATCATTCACTGGAGTCTGAGGACCAGCAATTGCTTTCTGAATTTTGTGCCTGATGTCTGGGGCAGACTAGGCTATGAAATGCATAGGCAAAAGGGTCTGTACCTCGGGGGAGTAGGGATCCATGTTCGTTCGGGATCCATGGACCTGTAGGGTGAGTCAGTTAAAATGTCCTCTGTGTCCTTCCTAGAGTTATCCCTCCCGAGCTACATACACCTTAAATTCCTTTTGGGTTTCATTGCCTAGATACAAGGCCATGAAAATTTGAACATAAGGTACTTCACTCCATTTTAAATGTCCTAACTCATATTGTGGCCAAACCTGATTACCTAACCTACTACGTTTTTTCCTTTTAATTCCTGTTGTCCATATCTTTCCTAATCCTGGAGTATATGGCCCAGAGGGGTGTTGGTTGGGATTGATGCAGCCTGACCCATTTCAGACAAGCCTGAGGTGACGTCTTTAACTCCTGAGCTATCCAAAACTCCACTCTTAAGTCAAAATCCACCGTGCAATTTAGTCAAGATTTGTACTTACAATTTTAGATGCTATCCCTTCCAAGGTAGTCTCCCAACCAGGTGTTAGTGTCCAAAAAGTCGCAAAGAAATGGCACAGAAGACGTCCCCAATTCTGTTGATGATGAATGGGAGTTGTTCTACCTCTAAGTTGGGAATAAAGGGTCAGCACTTGTAAGGGTTAGAGGGAGGGGAGTGAAAGCAATAAAAAGTACACCTTGGTGGTCACACAGGTCTTCTGGGTTTAACAGAAGAAAGAAAGAAATAGAGCAGGAATGAACAAGAATACAAGAATATAGAAGAAAAACCTCAGAGTCAAGGAGAAGAGTATAGAGATGAACAATTCTGTCTTGGACCTGCTGTTGGATGTGCATAAGTATACGGGGTTGACCCACCGGTCAAAAATGAGCAGACGTCGGCAGACCATCTTCCCCTGTATGCCTGGCTCGTGGCATCCTACTGGCCTCTTTAGGACCAAGACCTAACTCTCAACATTTTCTTACCTTACCACTGTCCCTTTGTGGTCGCCAGCTGAAACCGTGCACCTCAGATTGGGACTTGAACCCACACGGCCGGGACTCAAACCCAGCCAAAAGCCTGATTGGGACTCAAACCCATGCAGCTGGGACTTGAAACCGGCCAAAACCCAGTCTTCCAACTGAGATCACACACCTGGTTTCAGGACTTAATGAAGGTCAGGTTCTTGACGTCTCATCACAGAAAGAATTCAGTGAGAGACAGAGTGGTAGGTAAGAAGTGGATTTATTTAGAGAGAAACACACTCCACAGACAGAGTGTGGGCCATCTCAGAGGGTGAGAAAGGCACCAGGGTATGGGGTTGTCAGTTTTTATAGGAGTGGGTAATTTCATAGGCTAATGAGTGGGAGGAGTATTCCAGTTATTTCCGGAAGGGGTGGGGATTTCCAGGAATTGGGCCACCGCCCACTTTTTTTTTTTTTTTCTTTTTTGCGGTACGCGGGCCTCTCACTGTTGTGGCCTCTCCCGTTGCGGCCTTTCCCGGACGCGCAGGCTCAGCGGCCATGGCTCACGGGCCCAGCCTCTCCACGGCATGTGGGATCCTCTCGGACCGGGGCACGAACCCGTGTCCCCTGCATCAGCAGGCGGACTCTCAACCACTGCACCACCAGGGAAGCCCCACCGCCCACTTTTTGATCCTTATGGTCAGTCTTGGAACTGTCATGGCGCCTGTGGGTGTGTCATTTAGCTTGCTGCTGTGAGCATATACTGAGGCTCAAGGTCTAGTGGAAAAAGTTGACTTGTCCGCCATCTTGGACCCATTTGTTTCTAATCAGTTTATGTCATGTCCTTGGGCTATGTCATTCTTTCAAAGGTTGTGCCCTGCCCCCTTGCCTCTTGTTTCATTTACTACACTGAACTGTAATTACTCATTCACATATCTACATCTCTCAATAAACCCAAGGCCAGCAATTTGTGTATCTCCATCGGTTTTATATCACTGGCACCTAATGTAATGTCATTGTCCAGCAAATGTTAACTGAAAATTAGCAAAAAAACTATGTTCTCCAGTTCCATGTCATTAATTAAATTTCTTCAGTTCTATATTATCTTAATCTCTGGCCATTTTAATGATCCAGGTGTGTGTGTGTGTGTGCGTGTGTGCATGCACGCATACATGCATGTTGGTGGGGTGGGAGGTCGGTGAACGGATGGATTTTGTAAACAACAGTTGTTGATCTTGTAGTGCCTGATGTGCCTTCTCCCTATCCCAGCCAGAGATATTCACTGCCCGAGGGAAAACTATGATTCTGATAGCCGGAATATATAAAAAACAATCAATACTCAGCTTCTGAGTTTCCAAACATATTTTCAAAAATTCTTGGCTGAGACAGTAAAGAGTTTTGACAGCCTAGGGTTTTGATTTGAAGAGGAGAAAGGGCTCAATGCCAGAGGAAGCAGGTCACGGATTTTATGCCACAAACAGTAGATTGGGAAGAGGATGGGTGAAGACCCAGTGCGCCCTGCTCCTCCTTAGGCAAGATTAGGGACTGGGGACACCTGGGGTAGGGTAGGAGGAGGTCAGCGGGTGGCACCAGACCTAGAGGGATCAGGGAAGGCCAAGTCACCATCAAGAGGATCCAGAGAAGGCTGAGCCAATGCCCAGTGAAAATCTGTCGTCACCTTTGCTTGTGCAGGAATCCATGTGAGCCGTGGTGGCAGGGAGCTGGTGGGGGGGCGGTGCGGGGAGAGGTCTCCTATCAGGCTCCCTCCCGTCAAGTGTCCAACAGAAATGACACGTGGCCATACGTGAGTTGCTCACCCCATCCAACTACCCACGTGGGCAATCTCTTCTGGTCCAGAGGGGCCATGGAGGCATGGGAGGAAAAGCCCTAGTTCCCATTCCTGGTGAACTGAGCAGAATAAGCCTGAGGTTTCATCCCAAGGGAAACAGTTAGTAGCCAATCCTATGCTATTACATGTGTTTAAAATCTTAAAAAAAAAAACCCAAACCTTCCTCTCTTATTGAAAAAATTTGTTTATTGTAGAAAAATGCAGATATTCAAAAAGGATAGAGTTAACCTGTTATCCCATCACCCTGAGAAAATCACTGTTAGCCTTCTAGGTCCTCCCAGACATTCCTCTCTGCATTGCATGTGAATTTTAATTATAAATTAGAGTGGAATCTCTTTGAGAACAAGAGCTATATCTTGTTCATCTCTTTTGTCCCAGCACCTAGGATAATACTTGATGTAGAAAAGGCGCTTGATAAATATTTCATAAAATAGTTTTTTGAATGAAAACTGTCTATTTGCCTCCCAGTAGGCAAAGAGAGACAAATAGGCTACTTTCATTATCATTACAAATGACTTCACCAAAGGATGGACAAATGTGTGAATGTCAGGCATCCTGAGGCAGGTGGGGGACAGGTTAGGGTAGGGGGTAGGAGACCCTAGGGTGGGTGGGGGACTTTCACAGGACAGTGCCAAGCAGCCCCAAGAGGTGAACAGTTCTTTTAGTGACAAAAAGAACCCAACGGAGTTAAGAACGGCCATTCCTCTGTGAGCTAGTCTGAAGGTCACTTGTTAAGCAGGGTGCAGCCAGCTCTGTCCTAGGTCCCCCGCTGGGGATGGTGCCGGTTTAAGAGAGGTATAAAGCAAGGTGCCTAGGTCTGTTGACAGGGGATGACTCATCTCCCATCCCAGCTCTGGATCCGTTCCTGGGAGGTCTCCTCGCACGACCCCTTTCCTCTCCCTCTCCTCCCCTCCCCCTCCTCCCCTCCCCCTTCCCCCTCCCGTAAGATGAACATCCTGAAGCCCTAGGCACCCCTTCCCCATCTCCTCCCCCCACCCACCACTAAACCACCACCCTCGCCTGGCTCCCTGTTTCAGAGCAGTCCCTGATCCCTTCCCTTTGCATCAGCCAGAGGGAGGGGTTCATTCCTGCTTCAGCTGAGTGGAATCCAGCCTCCCGGGGCAAGGATTCAGGGCTTATGTTGCCTGGCCGAGACCCTTCTTCCTCTGCCCCGGGCTGCATCCCTGCCTGGGACGCAGCTCCCATTTCTCTCATCGGCGACTTCCTGGAGAGTGCGAGGGGCTAGAGCTGGTGAGCACCAGGCCCGGGCTAGGCTGTGACCACCGGGCTGCAGAGGTCTGGCTCAGACCCCTTCTCCTCCTTCCCTGCCTTTTCTTCCCTCCCTTCATGTTCCCCGGCTCTTCCTTCTGCCACCTCCTCAGCTCCCAGCCTCTTCGAATTGCAGACTCACCAGGCCCCTCCCCGCCATTGTCCCTTGGGCAGGGTAGGGAGGGGGGAGCCGCTCAAGGTCACAGAGCAGGTCAGGGGCTGGGCTGGGACAGGAACCCCGATCCAGCCTCTTTCCAGCTATTCAGAACAGAACAGGCAGCCTCAGAGGAAGGTGAGGTGAGCGCCCTCCTCTGGCCGTTCCTTGGAGAGAGCTGACCTGGGGCAGCGAGGGTCCTGCTGCCCCCTTCTGAGTCTCCCTTCTTTGATACTTGGGGCGTTTCGGATGCTGGCTCTTCTGTGTGCCTGCTCTGCCACGAGGCCCTCGTGCCTATGGTTGGGTTATTCATTCTGGGGTGAAGTGGGAGGTGACAGAAGGGACCCAGCTCCAAAAAAATGGGCTTGATAAGAAGGCCATAACCTGCCACCTGCTGGCTGGATTCAAGCTCCAAGCAAACTTCCTGGTCTTTGAATCTTGCCTTAATCACTGTGACCTTGAAATCCAAGACCTTTGTCTTCAGTGTCGCCATCTCCCTCCTCCCACCTGAGCCCACCCTTTTTCATTGCCCCCTTGTTTCCTTTCCTCCGTCCTTCAACCCTGTTCACGTCAGCATCCCAATCCCAGGGGGATATGTATAGGTAGGGCTCTGGCAATAAGGGCAATGCTTAACCCAGAAGGACTGTGCTCATGGGGGGACTCCAGGCAATGGGACAGCCAGCTATAAGGGAGGGGCTCTGGGACAGGAGTTTCGTAGAACTCTGCAGACCCGACCCTGTAGATGCTCACCTTCTCTCTCACAGTAAGGCTGATCCACTCGTGTCTGTTACTGAATTAAAATTCTAAGGGAAGATAGTGTGCAGGTTGTTCCCAAATAGAAACACACACGCACAGAGAATGAGGGGCTTCTGTCAACATCGCCCTCTTCCCCTCCCTGCTCCAAGGGCCTGCATCCCCCCTCCCTGGGCTGGTGGACTGGAGGGGCAGGGGTGGAGGACAGGGATCCGGTAACGCTTCCGGTGGTGAAGGTGAGTGTCTGCTTCTGCCCCAGACAGCCCTGTCAGCGCAGCCCTTCCAAGCAGGAAGGCTAAGGGACAGGGCCCTTGTGGTGGAGGTGTCTGCAATATGAAGGCATTTTCCACAGTGAAGAAGCAGCCACGTTCTGCACGGTCCACTGGCAGTCTGGGATGTCTGTCCAGCGCCAGGAGAGGGTTTAAAAATGCCCAAGCCCATCTTGGGCTCTTGGGAGGCTGGCTGAAGGGAATCTGGGAGTCAGCAAATCCCTAACAGCTGCCTGTTCCACACGGAACCTGGCAGAGGGTGGAACTCACCCCAGCCTCCAGGGGCTACACGTCCTGCTGGGTGACACGATATCCATAGATGGACCACTGGTTGGAGCCCCTCAAGGGCAGGCCTGGTTCTTTTTTTTTTTTTTTTTTTTTTGCAGTACGCGGGCCTCTCACTGTTGTGGCCTCTCCCGTTGCGGAGCACAGGCTCCGGACACGCAGGCTCGGCGGCCACGGCTCACAGGCCCAGCCGCTCCGCGGCATGTGGGATCTTCCCGGACCAGGGCACGAACCCGTGTCCCCTGCATCGGCAGGCGGACTCTCAACCACTGCACCACCAGGGAAGCCCCAGTCCTGGTTCTTTCAATCTCTGGGTTTCCAGCGCCCAGTACTGAGTAGATCCAGCCACTCAGGGTGTGTTAGGCTGAGTTGAAAACCCAGGTAGGTGTTGGTATGTGGAGGGTTGTGAGACAAGAATTCTAGGCATGCCCCAGAGGGACTTCTCCATACAAGAGAAGGGTCTGGAGTTTAGCCTGAGATGTTCTCACTTGGAGAAAAGAAGGGAGCAAGCACCTGGTGGGGAACATGGCAGTGGGAAGGGGTACAAAGAGCTAGAGGGCCTTGTTCTCCTATATGGTTATAATAATCAAAGCAACGTGGTGGGCAAGGCCGTAACTGTCAGCAGGATCAGTGTAACAGACGAGGCATGGAGTACATCCTGGTATGTGAAGAACTAAAGGACATGTGGACAACCAACAAGCAATTGATGGGTTCATCAACAAATGCAGCTGGGAAGTGGGCTGCCTGGAGAGAAACCACGTTCGACTCTGACCTTGGACAATCTGCCATAATAAGTGATGATTAAAGAGCTGCCCAGTTGGGCTCAGAATTGGGGGTCCCGTGGGACAGAGGCACACATGAGACAGGTCACCTTGTGCATTCACCTGCTCCCCTGGGCCCAGGTGGGAGGAAGCCTCAGTCAAGGACCCAGCTCCACCCACCTTCCTTGGCATCCCCAGAGAAGGAGCTCACGAAGGTCAAACTCTCAATGACCTTAGCATTTCTTTCAAGCCCAGGACTGTGAATTGATCTACAGCAGAAACTCCAGGAGTGTCTTTTTCAAATTCATGTTTAGCAAAAGTACTTTTCTGCACCCAAGCCCTGTAGGAAGCCACCCTGCTGCTTCCCTTCGCCTGATATACTTCTTGTTTGTATCACTCATGCTAGACAATGGGTGTTCTTGGGGATCTGTCCCATTCTTCCAAATGCTAGTGTAGTGGAAACTCAAGTGTTAGACCAGGAATGGACCCTCCAATTTTCCTATCCCCCCCACTTTTTTTTTTTTTGCTGCATTGCGTGGCACGTGGGATCTTAGTTCCCCGACCAGGGATTGAACCCGTGCCCTCTGCGTTGGAAGCATGGAGTCTTAACCATTGGACTGCCAGGGTAGTCCCTATACCCTCATTTTATAGATGGAGAAAGTGAAGCCCAGAGAGGAGAAGTGAACTTCTTCCCGTCACACAGCCCGTCAGAGGCAGAGCTGGGCCTGGACCACGCCCTCCCTGTCCCGGTGTCCTGCCCACTGCTCTTCCACTGCCTTTTATCATTTCCTCTCCTGCCCTTTTTTCTAAGGCTTTCATTGCTTTCCTGTGGCTCTTCTGAGTTTCCTGGGCTGTCCACACTGCCACATGCCTGTCCACTTTGCAGCCTGACAACTCTGCTCCATGACAACTCTGGCTGGGTCAGAGAGCGAGGGTGTCCCAGCAGCCTGGCAGCCCCTGGTCTCACGATGGGCCCCAGCCCTCCGCCCAGAAGACACCCTGCCCAGCGCTGAGCCTGGCTGAGGACCGGGAACACGTGCCTCCTCTGGCTCTGGGCTCAGAAGATCCTCGTCCCTGTGTGTCTTCTCCGTTACACCCGCTAAATGACCTTCAGCATGTCACACTCTGGACCTGACGGCTCTCCTGGAAAACGGGAATAGTTAGAACATAGCACCTAGAGCTGTGAAGATCAAAGGAGTCAAATACGTGGAATAGTGCTTTGTAAACTGCAAAGCACCATTCCAGTGTGAAACACTGGTGTCCTTCAGACCCCAACACAGGGCTGGACCTACAGCAGATGCCTACTGAATAACTGTGGAACAGTGCTTCTCAACTGGGGGCGATTCTGACACCCCAGGGGCCACTGGGTGATACCTGGAGACATTTTTGTTTATCACAACTGGGTTCGGGGTGCTGTGGCATCTGACTGGTGGAGGCCAGGGATGCTGCTAAATGGCTTACAGGGCGCAGGACAGCCCTCACAGCAAAGAATTATCTGGCGCCATATGTCCACAGGGCTGACGTTCAGAAGCCTTGCTGTACATGGATGAAAGTGTGAAATTGTATCTGTAGACACAGATGTGATTTGTTGTTCCACTAAAGCAAAGGAGCTGTGGCCGGGGAGCTGACCATCAAGATACCATGGTGACCAAGAGCAGGAACCTCCCAGGTTAAATGAGCTGGCTGTGCCCGGGTCCAATAAGTTGAAAACATTTTATTTCAATTCTATCCTCAGGAGGCAGCATAAATAATCACAGAAGACCACAAAGGTCAGTGGGGAAGAAAAAAAAGCTTCACAAGTGTGGGGAAGAGGAGATGTAAGCTTACACAGTCTAGCTGTGGGGTCTGGGGGGTGAGGAGACCCTGCTTTAGCTGGCCGAGAGGGTGGAAGGCTCTTGGGGGAAAAGCCCGAGGGGTCAGGGGGGCTTTCCCTGCCCAGGTCACTGGGGGGGCTTAGGGAGCCCCGCCTGTGTGGATGGATGCTCTGCAGGGCGGCCGTGGTACAAGCAGTGTGGAGCACAATGCATCTAGTAGGTTCTAGCTAATGAGAGAGAAGAGTGGACACCCACTTCTTGGTGCCCAGGCCAGACCTCACCCCTAAACTGTGACTTTTCTAAGAACAGTGTTCATGGACTCCATAGGTAGTGACAAATGAAGGGAGAAAAAGAGGAAAAAAAGAAAATTGTAGAAGACCAAGTGAAATGTGGCATCTCCCGGGGTCCTGTGACCCTGGGCTGCTTTTCAGTTTCTTTATCTGCAAACTGGGGAGAATGCTCCCTTCCTCTGGGAGCTGAGATGAGGCTCAAATGGGATCCTAAGTGTCGAAGGGCTGTGTAAACTTTAAAGTGCTACACCCACGTGAGGGGCTGTGGTCATCCTACAACTGTTAAGGCTGACCGTGACTGAGAGAGCAGGGCTGAGACATGCACACAGAGCAGCCCCTGGAGCCATCCGGCCCCTGCTCTGCCTCCCCAGGGCCAGCTCCACCCTTCGCAGCCTCAGCCTCCAGGAGGAAGAGGCCTCATCTCAGAGGGAGTCCCCTGGGGGGTGGGAGCAGAAGGTGGGGGCCGGGAGGACGTAGGGACACTGAGTGTGAGGGGCCTCGACTGGGCAGTGAGACACATTGGCACTACTGGTGTTGGGAGGCTCCCAGTCTTCTCCTCCACGGAGACTTGGGCCCTGGTGATGCCCCCGTGGGATTGGCATCTTGATGCAGTGGGAAGGGTCCGGGCCTGAGGTCTGCACACCACTGGTCCTGGTCCTGGGTCCACCGTTCATCTGCTGGGTGACTTAGTGAAGCCACTACCCCATTGCAACCCTCAGTTCTGTCACTTGTAAAATGGAGACACGATTCCCTACCCTGCCTGCTTCACAAAGTCAATGGGAGAAGGGTGTTGCCAGAGCTTTGAAGAGCCTCAGGGGAAAGCAAGGGGGCATTATGGCCTTGGCAAGCGATCCTCTTAATTCCCTGAAGATAAGAGAGAGGGGGCAAGAGACAGGAAGGAGTTGGGCTGCTCGCAACCCTTGTCAGGTGAGTGGGCTTCCAGGGCTGCGGGGGGAGAGAGAGGTGGGGGATGGGAGGGAGAACAGCTGATGCCGGCAATCCAGCCCTTACTGTGCGTCCATCAGGGCCACTGTGAGCCCCAGCAGGGAGCACGGAGATGTCCTGGCAGCCCCCTTTGCAGGGGAAAAGTTCAACCTCTAAGTCTCCTGGGGTCCTGGCTTCCCCCTCCGCTCCCTGGTCCATTGAGGGCACCCCTCGGGGAGTCCGAGGTCTTTGCCAGCCAAGGGGAAGCCGAGGCTTCTGGGGTGGCAGGGGAAGGGGCTGCCAGCCTGGGTCTCCGGGAGAGGCTGGGGGCTTTTGTTAGCATGAGGTCGACAGGTCAAAGGTCAGCTTCCAGTTCTTGAGGTGGCAGGTGGGGTCCTCAGGCACTCCCCCAGCTCCAGTCCTGGCTCTGTCTCTGGGGTCACCGGAGAATGGGAAGTTAAGGGACGAGTAGAAACAACGGAGAGATCGGCTTAGAAAGCAGCTCAGCCGCGGAGCTAACAGTTCTTGGGGCTGTTGCGCAAGTTTTTCAGTTCCAGCTGTAGCTGCCGAATGCGGATGTCCTTCTGGGCCAGCTCCTCCTTCAACCTCCGAATCTCATCCTGCTGCCGGAAGAACATCCGGAGGAGCTGGGGTGGGCGAGAGAGGGGGCCGGTGAGCCGAAGAGAGCAGGTGAGAAGGTGACATTTCCAGGGGGCATCCAGACCCCCAACTCCACCCCCACGCCCCTTGCAGCCGCTGTCCTCCTGGCCCAGGCCTCCCACCCCTCCCCCGTGCCGGTGTCCCAGGTGACTCAGGTCACTGCCGTTCTCCCTTCTCCAGATTCAGCTCATGGCTCCCACCCACGTCCACCCCCAGCCCGCACCGTGAGGCAGAGAAGAAAAGCTCTGGCATATGCAGACCCGCCTCGGGCACTGATCCAGGGTCACTGAAGAAGGGATGAGTCCACACAGGCCAGTTTTCCAATATCCCAAGCTCACCCGTTTAGGGCTTCAAACCGAATACTTCATTTACCTCCCACTTGGAATAGAAAGCTTTCTAAAATGTTCTGCATCCTTTTCTTAACGAAGCTCAGGATACAGAATGGAATCCAGCTTTTTTTTCCTGCTGACAGGGGACTAGCACGGCGCACCAAAGTCTGCACCAGCCATCGCTGGAGTGGCCATGAGCAAAGCATGGGAATCTGACAGACCCTCGCTTAGATGGCTCCCTGGATTAACCAGCCTCTCCATTTCTTCCATAAAACAGACTGACTGATGCCCGCAAAACGCAGCCTCCACAGGCTCCTGGAGGACCCCACACACTTGAGCTGAAAGTTACCAATAAGCAGTCGTGTTGGTCCTCAAACTGCCTACTGTGAGTTGCATCTGTTTTTGTATAATGATTGCACAGTTTAATTAAATATGACATAAACTGATGAAATAGGGATACAAAAAGAGAGTTGCTGTTTCCATAAAAACTAAGTTGAATGCATTCGAGAATCTTGAAGAAGGGTGTGCTAAGAAAGTTGTTACTGAATTAGGTGTGGATGATATACACATAAAAGATTGGGGAATATTCTATATCTTGATTGTATGGTAGTGGTCACCCAGCTGTAGGCATATGTCAAAACTCATGGAACTGTACACTACAAAGGATGAATTTTACCGTAGGTCAATTACACCTCAATAAACCTGTCTTAAAAAAAAACCCGGGGGACTTCCCTGGTGGTCCAGTGGCTAAGACTCCACGCTCCCAATGCAGGGGGCATGGGTTCAATCCCTGGTCAGGGAACTAGATCCCACACACCACAACTAAGAGTTCGCATGCCGCAGCGAAGATCCCACACGCCATAACTAAGACCCAGAGCAGCCAAATAAATAAATAAATATTAAAAAAAAAAAACTGGGGAAAACTTTGAAAAAACAAGGGCTTTGTTCTCAGATTGATTTTAAGTTCCACTTAAAAGAAACTGAAACTGGAAACTGGAGTTAAAGTGTGATTTATTTGACAAAGACATAGCAGATCCCAACTGGGATGTTCTCAAAGAAGAGGTCTTGGTCCTACATCAAAACGTGTGGACTGAATGTATATGTTTTACATTTAAATGAAAATAAATTGTTTAAAGAATATATATATATATATATATATATATATATATATATATATATATAAATTTTGTGATTCTTTCCTTTAACTGTCTTTTTTTTTTCATTAACCAACAAACCAGTCCTGGTTACGTCTGTTCACAGGGATGCTGTGGTGTCTGCCCTGCACTAAGTGATTCTACGCACTCCTGTGCCTTCCAAGTTCTCCAAGTTTCTTTGTATAATTTTTTGGATCTACTTTTGTTTAAAAAACAGATTTACTGAAGTGTAATTCATGTACCATAAATTTCACTCATTTTAAGTCAATTCAGTGAGTTTTAGTAAAATTACAGAGCTGTACAATGATGTCTTCTCCCCTGTGTCAAGCTACCTGTTGTCTCTTCACACTTAGACCAATGTGTCTACTGTTCACAGCCCCATTATCTCATTGGTTGCTTCCAGTCTTCTGTGATGATTAAAACTGTGGGTAAAACCAGAGTAACAGACTCTGAGCAATTTTTTTTTCCCCCAAGAAGCAAAGTATCCGGGCTGTAGTGTAGAGAGATTGTGGCGTCTGTGCTGTCTGCTCAGAGACCCTTTAAAATATTTCTCCAAGTCCTCCATTCTGATACAGACAAGTCCACAGCTAAAGGTTACTCATTGTAACTGCTATTCACCCTGCCTTCTCCACACCCAGTACTAGAACCAACTTCAGGTTCTTGTTATGGCCCTGGGCTATCGCAGCAATTCAACTATGTCTACCTTCTCAAGGTACTTAAAAGAAAAAAAAATTTTTTTTAATGGAAAACAAAAACAAGTACCCATCATCCATTTTCAGCAAATAACATGCAAGCACTCTTCTTCTTCTTTTTTTTTTTTTTTACTTTTTGGCCATTCCACATCGCATGCGGGATCTTAGTTCCCTGACCAGGGATCGAACCTGCACCCCCTGCACTGGAAGCACGGAGTCTTAACCGCTGGACCACCAGGGAAGTCCCCATGTGACCACTCTTGCTTCGGCTTTACTCTTACCTACTTCCCCTGTACCACCCTCCTCGCGATTATTTTGAAGCAAATCCCATTGATCACACGGTCTCATCCAGCCTTAGAAATCTGAACATCCCTCTATAATGGCACATAAACATATTTTATAGCAATTATCAATTTACCTGCCAGTTTCACCTTTAAGACTGTGAGGTCCCAGAGGTTAGGAATGGTCTTACTTTTATGAATAACAGCGATAATTATAAGTTGGTGTGACAAGAAATCCTGTTAAGATGGCCCCACGTTATCCTCTCCTTTCATGGGTAGACGGGGCCTAGTAACTTGGTTCAAATGAATAGAATATGGCAGACATGACAGTATGTCATTTGCAAGGGGAGTTGACAAAAAGACTGTGGCTTCCATCCTGGACACCCTCTCTTCCTCACTGCCATGCTGTGAGCAGCCCTGTGGAGAGGTCCATATCGCAAGGACCTGAGGGAGGTATCCGGCTGACAAACCTTGAGGGACTGAGACCCTTAGTCCAATGACCTGTGAGGAAATAAGTCTTGCCGGCAGCCAAGTGAGTGAACCTGGAAGCAGATCCTTCCACAGGTGAGTCTTCAGATGCGACCGCAGCCCTGGCTGATGGTTCACACCCTCATGAGAGACCTCAAGCCGCGCGCACCCACAGATACTATGAGATAATAAATGTTTGGGGTTTAAGTCCCTAAGTCTTGGGGTAATTTGTTACATGGTAATCGAGAGCTAATACAGTTAGCCTCTTTATGCATTTAACGTGAGCAGGAAGAGTGCTAGATACTTAGCAATGGTCTCTTTAATGCTCACAGCATTTCATAGCCCCATTTTACCATGAGGAAATGGACTTAGGGAAGTCAGGAAACATGTTCAGGCACAGCCAGGAATTGAGAGGGCCAGGATCCAAATGCAGGTGGGTCCCTGCCGCCATCTCCACCGCAGCTGCATCAAGCCCAGGGCCTGGCACACGGTGGGCATTCCGTGAATCCTGGCTGAGCTGAACTACGCTGGTGCCAGGGACCGAGGGTGTGGCTGGAAGGAGAGGCCTCTGGGGGGCGTGGACAAGGCCCAGCTCCGGTTACCCCTGATGAGCTGCTCCCTTTCCAAATGGTACAAAGAGTACTTTCATCAACACGCAGCCTCTTCCACAAAAACAGGAAAGCATCAGACCCTGCTGCTGCTGCCATGCCGGGAGGAAAGCAGTGCTGTAATCACGAGGCGGGCTTTCCCCATGAGTCGGGAATCTATAACTCCAGATGACAGCAACATTCTGAAATGGATTCACGAGGGGACACGTAACTCTGCGTTCGCGGGTTTGAGGGGCATCAGTATCCCTACCGTAGCCCAGCCTCTAGTTATTGGGGTCAGAGGCAACGGAAGCCAACAGCAGGCTACTTATGGTATTTGTCAGAGAAAGAAAAATGCCCCAGAACGGAGCTAGCCTAAAGGCCTGAAGCCCATAATTGAAATGCAGAGGTCTCGCTCTGCCAGGATGTGTGGCAGCAATAACTTACATTCCTTACCTCATTCTCTGTCCTGGGTGGGACATTTTCTAATAAATCTATTCCGTTGACCACAACGCTCTTCTTTTCTTTGATGGGAGCCTTGAATACCATTTTGGGGGACTTCTTATAGCCTTCTTTCAAAGACATCAGCACAGGATCTAAGAAAGGCAAGGGACGTGTTCTCACTGACAATTCCATTGACTGTCAAGTGATGGTGGCTCTCACTTAACACCACGTCCGACAGTCGGCTGAGTGTGAGGGCAAGTTCAATGAGGAGGATATGCAAGGGGAAGGGGGTGGGCTAGACCGAATGCCAAGGTTGCAGTCTCCTAGCCTCTTCTGGGAAGCCCACCCCTTGCGGTACCTCGGTTGATGCCTCCCAGCCACTCATCGGGGGTCAGAGCTGGCTCTGTGCCCGGCGTCATGGGGTAAATGTCTTCCTGGTAGGAATCCGACTGCAGCGGGGGAAGCAGAAGGGTGGACAGATGGGGGGCTGCTGAGAAAGCCCGTGCTCTCCAGTCAGATTCTCCTCTTTGCTGACGTCCAACCGCATACCTGCTGCCCTGTCTCCGGCCTTTGTACTCACAGTGTATCCCATTTGGAATTCCCACCTTGCCTTCCGTAGCCAGCCAAACTGTCCTCACCTTGGAGCGGTCTCCATCCCCCACCCCAATCCACAGGAAAAGGGCTCCTTCTTCCGGGCTCCGCCAGGCTTACAGTCAGTGGCGAGAAAGCTAGGCTTCAATGCCAGGGGCCCTTTGGAACCAGCCCAGCCCCACTCACCCTCCGGGGCACGATCATGGAGATAGGCTCAATCAGGCCCTTGAGAGTCACCAGCTTGTAGAATCGGAACACCTCGCAGGCAGACACATCCAGCCCATGCTTGGGCATAACCCCTGTGGACAGGCATACATACGGCTACACGGGGTCCCGGGAATCCCCCCTCATCGCCCCTCCTTCCTGATGACCTTGGCCAGGGGAAAGGCACAGGTGGAGGGCACTAGGTTTGGAGGCAATGACCCATACAGTACACAGGAGGGGGCTGGGGGCTTCCTGAGTCAGGCTCTGTCTCTGGGTGGTAACTTCTCAAATAAGCCCCGTGGGCCAGACCTGCCTCACCAAGGGGCACACTATAGATTTGGGGCCTTTGAGAACTGGAAGGGGCTGCAGAACTATTTGAATCTAATCCATTCTTTTTACAGATGAGACTCTTGAGGGTCAGCGGGGACGGGGCTTTGGCCCGAGGTCACACAGTGTTGCCACTGTATAAGCCACAGAGACCATCACCTTCTGAAATGAACTGGTTTCCCAAAGCCTCTGTGCCCCCAGTCTTCAGAGAGAAAGAAGGAGGGGGAAAGCTTTCCCCGTGCACCCCAGAGGTTTACACGCAGCCCAAGACTGCCGTTCCGTCATGTGTCTTATAGGACCGACAGGGGTGCGTGTGTGCATGTATGTCTGCGTGGGCACCAGATACAACATCCCTAACAGCTGCATCACGTGAACGCCGGCTGGGGCAGCAGTGCAGTGTGGGGGTAGGAACACAAGCTTTGGGGTGGGACAGAAGCCTGGGTCTGAATCCCGACTCTCCCCTCTTTCTGGCCGGGAGTCCTTGGGCAAATCACTGCTCTCTGAGCTCCAGCTTCCCTGGTGGCCTAGAGGAGTCCAGTAGCGGCCCCTCACGAGGTGGTCGGGGGACTCAGTGTGAAGCTGCTTGTTAACTGCCCGGCAGTGATGAGCACAGATAACATTAGTTTCTTTCTCCAGGATGTGAATATGAGTTAAGGTTCTACCTCTCCTCGGCTGGAGCAGAAGGCTGCTCTTCCAGAGAAGGGAATTCCAGGAGCTGGAGGGAAGTGGCATCATGGTACCAAGTGAAACCAGCAGACTTGGGTTTGAATCCTGGTTCTGCCACTTAGGAGCTATGTGACCTGCCTGGGGTGAGTGACAAAGCCACTTGGAACCTATGAAAAGTGCCTGGCTCGTGGCAAATGCTCAACAGCGGCCACAGGTGAGGAGGACAAGGAGAAATAGCTATCCTCAGTTGCCCCTCCCTCCTCCCCATGTCCTGCTGACCCAACTTTCTTTTTTTTTTGCGGTACGCGGGCCTCTCACTGTTGTGGCCTCTCCCGTTGTGGAGCACAGGCTCGGCGGCCGTGGCTCATGGGCCCAGCCGCTCCGTGGCATGTGGGATCTTCCCGGACCGGGGCACGAACCCGTGTCCCCTGCATCGGCAGGTGGACTCTCAACCACTGCGCCGCCAGGGAAGCCCTGACCCAACTTTCTAAACATCTCCTGGATCCATCCTCATCTCCTCATTCCCATGCCATCCCCCTAGTTACCATTCTCTCTTGCCTAGAAGTCCACAGGGGCCTCCTAACTGGTCTCTCTGCCTCCCTCCTGCCCTTTCAAGATCCAGTCTCCCTACAGAAGCCAGAGCAATCTTAAACTAACCTTTCAGATCACATCACACGGTCCCACTCCCACCTACCCATCCACCCAAGAAAAAGAAAATTCTACGAGTTCCCGGTGAAACCCCAACTCCTTCCCCTGGGTGATGGTTAATGTCGGTGGGCCCAGTAAAGTAGATGGCTCTCCCCAATGTGGGTGGGCATCTTCCAACCCATCGCAGGACTGAACAGAACAAAGGCCATAGGAAGGAGGAATTTGCCCTTTTTTCCCTGCCTTGCTGCTTGAGCTGGGACATCTCATCTCATCCCCTGCCCTTAGACTGGGATTCACACCATCGGCTCCCTGGGGTCTCAGGCCTTCAGACTTGAGCTGGATTATACCACTGGCTTTCCTGGGCCTCCAACTTGCAGAGGGAAGATTGTGAGACTTCGCAGCCCCCATAATCATGTGAACCAAATCCTTGCAATTCCCCTTTTATAAATATACTTGGTTGTTTCTCCGGAGAGCTCTAATATACCCTGTCTAATGCATCCCATGGGAGCTGGCCCCTGCACATCTCTCCAGCTTAATCCCCTAACATTTACCCATCTTCCGCATGTTTATGCTTAGCCACACTCACCTCCCTTCTGCTCCTAGAACATGCCAGGCTCTTTCTGGCCTCAGGGCCTTTGCACTAAATGTTCTTTCTGCTGGCACTACTCTTCCCCTTTCCTGCCTTTCGGATCTCAGTTTAAAATGTCACCTCCACAGCAAGGCTTCCCCCGACCACCTGGTCTAAAACAGCCCCCGTCACTCTCTGTTCTATTACCCCATCTGATTCTCTTCTTAGAACTTACTACCATCCAATATTTTCCTTACTTATTTGTTTACTGTCTGTCTGTCCCTCAGTGGGATGTGAGTGAGGCTGTGTTCTGTTTTATTTATCACTTTACCCCTGGACTAGTCCAGGGTCTGGCACAGTCTGGGGTCTGGCACACAGCTGGTACCCAGTACATGTTTGTTGAATGACTACAGGAAGGAACAGGAGCCAAGTACTCTGCCAGGTGTTTTGTATACATGATCTCTAAGCTTTACAACAGCCCTTCAAGGTAGGTTTAATTATCCCCATTTTACAGACGAGGAAACTGGGACACAGAGGGGTTAGGGACACAGTCCCTAACCAGAATATAAACCTAGCTTGGATTCCAAAGTCCAGGCTGCTTTTTATACTATTTGATGATGGGGTGACAGCGAGGGAGGTGGGGATGACAGAGCCCTGGGGAAGGGTGAAGTCAGTGGAATGGTCATTCGGACCTCAGGCATATCTCTGGGCCTCCATTTTGCTGCTGGTCCCTGAGAGGGGTCCTTGGGCCCCTCCAGCCCTGATGTCTCTGAAGCTGGCCCTCAGGCCGTGTCCATAATCCCAGATCCTCAGAGGGACAAAACCAGACCCAAATTCTAAGGAGAGGAGGGAACAGATCCCTGAAGAGATACCTTCCTCTGGGTGATTTGGACCCCAAATGGGGGACTGCTGAATCGGATGTACTGCCAGTGTGAGTCACTGGGCATGAAGACTTCATTGTAAGGCTTTAGCGGTGGGAGAGTGTAAGGCGTGAAGGACGGACTCACTACACTCGTCAATCCTGGAGCCCTCTATGGGATTTGCCTGAGAACCTGGGGATGCTGTGAGGGGGACACCCTGGAATTCCTCCTGTCTTCTCAGGCAAGGACAGAGCTGCTTTGGGGGACTGAGGGTCCTGACTTCCCAGAGGCTTCAGGAAGGGACATGCTCCTGGACCCCGTTCTGACCTTTAGTTACTGAACCTCCTCCCACCATGTCAGAACAACAATGGGCTTCGGCCTCCCCATCTGCAAATGGGAATGAAGGTACCGCGCACACTCCTGCAGGCTGCTGATGGCCAGAGATGACGGAGCACACCAAGCCCCATGGGGTGACGGAGCTGGTCTTCAGGCTGGCTGAAGAAGGGCGGGCTGACTTTCACAGGGCAGCACCCAGAGGTTCCATTCTGACCTGCCCATGAGCCGTGGCCTTCTGAGTCTGACTTTTCATTTTGGGGGCAGGGTGGCCCGAAAGCCAAATTCCAGTGTCTCCTTCTACAGCCTAACAACCGCAAGAGCCCCCGGACCCCCTTACCGAGGCCTTTCTGCGGGGCTGGGGAGCGGAACTCCATGAGGTAACTCAGGTAGGGCTTCTCGGTGCTGATCTCGTAGTATCTGATGTTTCCATCTCCCTAGGGGCCGGGAGTGGGGAGGGAGGTGAGGAAGGAAGAGAGGAAGGGGCGGGCTCAGCAGGTCCTGGTCCAGCGGGCTGCTGAAAAGAGCCTCTGCCATGCCTCCGAGGTGGTCAAAAGACCCAGGAGGCCTGGCCTCTACGCCCCCAGTAGGGGACTTGCTGGGGGCAGTGGGATGGAGGTCGGGTGCTGTGCGCGTGCGTGCAGGGTCACGGGCCTACAGACAGACTTTCTAACAAGATCTCCTGGCAGGTGCCTCCAATCCCATCATTAGGGATGATTGACGTCAGGCTCTGATCCTTATTCCCAAGTAAAACCCCACTCCAATCCACCCTTGAAGGAATTCTCAGTCACTGACACCGCAACAGAATGAGTGTACGACTTGAGGGTAGGTTTTGACCCATGTTGGGTCAGGGGAAGGGCAGAGAGGCTAGGCTCTTCTTGGGAGGTAGGGCAGGAGCGGGGGCCCAATGGGGGCAGGGGTCTCCCACAGCCTGTCCCTGTCCCTCCCCCATCTTCTCCTACCTTTCCAGCCAGGTAGAGCATGTGTGTGTCAGCGTCGTAGAAGGGGAACAGGAGGCCGGAGAGCCCATCGATTTCCTCCTCGATCAGGGGCATGGACAGGTCCTCCTGCGGGCCCGGGGCCAGTATCAGCCTGTATCCAGGCAGGATGGCACCTCGCCTTCCCCAATCCCAGCAAAGCCCCTGGAGTAACAACGCTTTGATGTTGCCCCACCCGCTCCGGCCTCCCTGCGGCTGACCTGGTCCCAGAGGGCGATCTGTCTCGTGTTCCACCTGGAGACCCCCGTTGTGAGAAGCCGCTTCATGTTTCCCAGGAAGACCACCCGGTTCACTCTGTGGTTTTTGCAGTTCGCCTCCTGGCAGGGACAGAGAGCTGGTGAGCCAGGCCCCAGACAATAGGGTGCTGGACTGGGCTGCCTGGTGGCCCCCAAACATACGTCCATGTCTTAATCCCCGGAACCTCTGGGTCATCCACGGGGGCCCTAAATGCCATCACAAGTGTCCTTATTTAGAAGAGAGAGGTAAAGGGAGATTCCACAGACTCAGAAAGGAGAAGGCAGTGTGACCACGGAGGCAGAGATTGGAGAGGTGAGGCCACAAGCCAAGGAAGCTACCAGAAGCTGGAAGAGACCAGAAAGGCTTCTCCCCTAGAGCCGCCGGAGGGAGCCAGACTTCCGGCCTCCAGAACTGTGAGAGGATCAATTTCTGTCGTTGTAAGGCACATCGCTTGTGGTAGTTTGTCACAGCAGCCACAGGAAATGACTACAGGTGCTGTGGGGCAATGGAGACCGGGGACCAAGAAACCAGGCCTCGCTGCCAGGTCCCAGAGCGGATGGGGGATGGGGAAGGAGGGAACTAACTGGACCAAGTCCCAGGCAGGGCCTGAGCTGGGCTGGGTGCCAGGTGCTCTCACCAAGGCATCTCTGAACTGTCACAATACCTACTGCAAGGACTCTCTGAGGATGGAGAGCTCGAGGCTCAGGAGGCCGGGGACTCATGCTGATTCACTGCGGGGCGACTCACTTCACCGGGGGATCCTTCTAACTGGGCCATCCTCTGCCTTCTCTCCTGCCTCTGGACTCATGACACCTCCTTTCCCTCCTAACACATGGTGGCCCTTTGCCAGGATGAGTCAGCGTGAGGCAGGAACCAGAGGCTGGTGGAGCAGTGCAGAGACCCAGGCTGGCGTCACTCGCTCTGGATTTTAGTTCCAAGTTCTGCATAAAAAGTGTAACCCTGGAGGAGTCCCTCACCCTCTCTGGGCACGTGTCCACATCTGTGAGAAGGAGATTGGGGTCTCTGCTCTTTTACATCTTTTCTGCTTGGCATGGGCTCTGGGGTCCAACTGTCCGGGTTTGAATTCTAGCTCCCCCTGTAACTGTGAGAATCAGGTCAGCCCCTCTCCAAGGGGCAGCGTTGCCATGTGGGAAATGGGAAGAGTAACAGTACCCACCTCAGAGGATTAAATGAAGGGACGATGCGGAGCCCCTGGCACAGTGCCTGCCACACAATGAGCTCTGAGTAAATGGTGGCTAATACTAAAGACACTAATAACTATGGTGATTATTGTTTGTAGTAGTAGTAGTAGATGACATTCTGGTCCTGCAATATTGGCTTTTTCCAAGATAAACACAACCAGGTCACGCACCAATCTTTCTTGTGTTAGGGGGTAAACCTCAGATTTCATCAAAATTTTCCATCCCATCTAGCTCCATGACTGGCACGCAGTAGGTGCTCAAGAAATGTAAATTTCTTACTCCCAAATGACATCTAATCCCTTCCTCAGAGTTAAGACCCAGAGTCAAAGACCAAAACTGGAGCTAAGTTCACCATCCACCTCCCCTCTTGGAGCTGTCCCTGGGACTGACACCCCGAGCCACTTTCTCCAGGCTCGTCCCATGCAGGTGGCTGGGCAGTGAGTCCAAAGTCCCCTCCTCCTGTGCCTACGATGGTCAACACCCAGGGATTCATGCGCTGAAGGGGGTTACCAGTTTGGCTCCCAGAGCAGGCAGAAGAATCCCATCTGGGGAGAGGGGTGGAGTCTGTGGGAAGGCTACTAAGGTCCCTCCTCTTCCAGAACAAGGCAGGGCTCCTATGAGCGGAAAAGGGCCCAGAACAGATGGGGTGGTCCCCAGAGGTGCAGGCCAGGTGCTCGGGAGAGGGGAGCTGGCACAGCCTTTCCCTCCAGGGCCGGCTGAAAGCAGAGCCCTGGGTCCCAATACCTTTCCTTCCCCTCGAGAAAGACGTGGGGCTTCACCTGCAGAACGCGGCCGGAGCGGGGCTCGATCACACGCAGTTTCTTGTCCTTGCACGTGGTGGTAAGCAGGCTGCCGTCAGTGTTGAAGGACATGCAGAGGATCACGTCCGAGTGGCAGTCTATCATCTTCACCGGTTCGCCCACGTCCAGGTTCCAGATGAGGACCTGGGAGGGCGGATACACAGGAGGCGGGCTCAGCCCTGCTGCTGCTGGCACGGGGTGGCTGTCCCCAGTCTGCACCCGATGGCCCTGGGAGAGACGCCCCATGCGGGGTTGGATGTGCTGGGATGCGGGATGGTGTCGGTGGGTTCTATATCAAAGGCTGATGTGTCCCTGTCACACAAATCCACAACTATCCTCGGGCAGATCCCAGCCCCAGCCTGGGCTCAGTTTCTGCTTCTAGCAAGAAGGGTGAGTGTTCCTGGCCAGGTTCCACTGGCTGGCACACCTCTTTTGAGGGCACGCCTGGGGGTAGGGGCTGGGGCTCCATTCTCCCCACCAGCAGCTTTGGATGCTTCTTTTTCCTACTAGGAGGGCAGCAGCCACTTCTTGGTTAAGAAGTGGCCAGGCAGAGAGTGTGGGCACGGAGTGGGCATTCTTCTCCAATGTATCAGTGCCGGAGAAGGCAGTAAAGATGCCTCCAGGGCTTCCCTGGTGGCGCAGTGGTTGAGAGTCCGCCTGCCAATGCAGGGGACACGGGTTCGTGCCCCGGCCCGGGAGGATCCCACGTGCCGCGGAGCGGCTGGGCCCGTGAGCCATGGCCGCTGAGCCTGCGCGTCCGGAGCCTGTGCTCCGCAACGGGAGAGGCCACAACAGTGAGAGGCCCGCGTACCACAAAAAAAAAAAAAAAAAAAGATGCCTCCAGCCTCTGTGAACCCCAGGAATGACGGGCGCACAGAAGATGCTCAGCTGTGTTGTTGAATGAGCGAATGAATGGATGTGACAATACTGGTTAACAGGCTCGGGAAAGTAACAGTGCTCCCTACAGGCCCCCCAAAGTGCCTTTCTCTCTCCCTCCACTTCCCCGCCGAGTCGGCTCTGGCCACAGTGCCCACCGGCTGCCCACCTTGTAGTCGTAGCCAGCACTGAACAGGATGTTGTTGGTGGTAGGGTGCCACTCGACCAGCCCCACGCGCCGGCTGTGCCCATGCAGCTCCAGAAGAGCCTCCGTCATGTTCCGCTTCAGCCCGCCCTCGGGGATCTCCCAGATCCGCACCTGCAGAGGGGAAGGAGGGCCTCGGCTGGCTGGGCAGGGCCAGGAGAAGCCCCTGCTGCCCTCTTCCTCAGACACCAGGCTTTCGGAGATCTGCCTAGTAAGGTATCTCCTGGCCAGGGTGGTGGGCAGAGCCCGACTGAGGCCTGGGCGAGGAGGTTGCAGGGTGTGGCTAGAGAGAAAAGAGACCATCTCCTCTGTGCCTTTGGGAGGGTTTTCTCCAATTAGTCTCTGCAGACCTTGGCGACTGTGCTTACTGGCATATCGTGATTGTTATTGTCTAGCCAGGCCCAGAGGATCACACATGGAGCAGCTTTTAGCAAGTGCTGTATTCAAAGCCTATCTCTGCTTCCCTTCCACACCTTTGTAATAGTGCCTTCAGCCCCAGCGCCTCTGTTTGTACCACATGGCCTGTCCCTCACTCTGTTCCCCACCCGGGATGGACACCTGAGCAGAGGGAAACCCATCTGGGAGACTGGGAGGCCCAGAGTCTCTCCTGAAAGATGATGAACCGAGGGGCAGAGACCGATGAGATGCTGGAGCCTGAGCCGGAAGGATGCAGAGCCTGGATGCAGCTATTATCAGTCTTATGGGTGCTGATAAAGAAGCAAAGAAGAGAGAGGAGGGTGCAACTCATGGAGAGAAGCAGAGAGAAGCAATCACGCAGCCCTGGATAGAGAGAAACAGCAATTTCTCTGCAATCTTTGAATAACCCCCTGATTATTTACATCAACGCTGGTAGGCTTCTGTTTCTCAAGCCAAGCACACCCTGCAAGTTTCAACTGTTTCATCTATAAATGGAGCGGGGCGGGGGGAGTCTTTGCCTTGCCTGGTCTACTGGCAGAATAAAATAAGATAGTGGTTGTAAGAGTTTGTAAACTATAAAGTGCTCTAAAGACCTATGGAATTATAGTTCTTGTTATAATTGTTATCATCATCATTAATGCTATTTATTATGATCTAACTGGGTGGAGAAGAAAAAGCACATGTGACTATAGCTTAGGACACCTTTAACACAAACGTTTAGAAAATCTGAACTCCACCCTTGCCAGTAAGGAGAAAAACAGGGAAGACAGCTTTGAGATACCATTTATAATCTTCTAAAATAGCCAACTGAAAGAAAAAAATAAAACCAGTATGGACAAGATTATACGGGAACTTATAGATTCAGTTGGTGTTGGTGGTATTACAAATCAGAGAAACTCTGTTTTGGAAGCAATTCGGCAATCTTTAGTAGGAACCATAGAGACATTTGTATTATATTCCTTGATCTAGTAATTTCACTCTTAACATTCAAAATAAGCCCAAATCTCCACGCATGAAGATGTTCATTGCAATACAGAAAATTCAGAAATACTCCAAGTGACCAACATTAGGGCAACAATTTAATATGTCACAGCAATATGGACTATTAGCCACTTGACGATAATTCTGAAGGCTATGAATAAAGAGGAAAAACATGCTAAAGAAAGCCAAAGGCAGTCCCGAAGACAGGGCAGCAAGGCTGGGAACCGGGGATACCTCTAAGGGAATTCCCTTGTGGGTTTCCCTTCTTGGTGCTTTACCCTCAGACTGTAGAAATGAGTATTTCCCACATGTTATGTTCCCCCGAAGACCCAGCTCGGCACATGTAGACCATGGGAGGCTCCAGGTCCAGTCAAGGATTAGGGGTCGCCCTTAGGAGTACCATTCTCAGTTTCAAAAACATACTTGAGAAAAAGTTTATAATTAGGGGACAGTTTGAGGTTTTCCTGTCGTCATTGAATCATCTCCTGTGGTTGCTCCAGCTCTCCAGGAAAGCCCAACACTCACATAAGCCTGCATGGTGGCAGGAGCCTGGGGGAGGGAGGTGATGGAAAGGGGGCCCAGCATGCCCTACGGTCTTTCCCCGACAGCCCTGTGCAAGGGTCTTCTGAGATGAGGTCTCGTCTGGAAATGGCAGGGAGGGTGGAGTGCAGACCAAGGTAGATGACTCAGTAGTCACCAATAAGACACTCATTCTTCTTGTCCCCAAATGTTCCAGAGGAAGGTGACCCTTGAAGAGTGGAGACTAATGCTTGTGTTACACACACACACACACACACACACATCATACATACAATACCTCCCCCATCCTCCGCATTTCTTTCTTTTTTACCCAAAGGTATGCTATGATACATGTGCTTCTGCAACTTGCTTTTCTCATGTAACTAGTGCTAGTGGGCATTTTTCCACACCACTACACATGGCTCTACCTTATCTTTTTAAGTGGCCAGAGGGACAGCTGTTATGTGGCCATGCCGTGATGGATTTAATCAACTTCTGTTAATGGACACCTGGGCTCTGCCCATTTTTTTTCATTGTTACAATTCATTCTATGATGATCAGGCCTGTCATACAAGTTTGTGCATGGCTGTGAGTATTCCTGTAGGACACATGCCTTGAAGTGTTTCGCTTTTTTAGTTACTATAAAATTGTCCTCAAAAGCTGTCCCAGGGACTTCTCTGGTGGCGCAGTGGTTAAGAATCCCCTTGCCAGTGCAGGGGACACGGGTTCGAGCCCTGGTCCGGGAAGATCCCACATGCCACGGAGCAACTAAGCCCGTGCGCACAACTACTGAGCCCATGCAGCTAGAGCGCCTAGAGCCTGTGCTCTGCAACAAGAGAAACCACCACGCAATGAGAAGCCTGCTCACTGCAACTAGAGAAAGCCTGCACGCAGCAATGAAGACCCAACGCAGCCAAAAAAAAAAAATAATAATTTAATTAAAAAAAAAAAAGCTGTCCCAGTTTTTACCAGCAGAGTCTGAGAGTGTTTCTTTACCCATGTCTCTAAAACTATACCTTCGAAAACAGGTTTCTGCCCATCAGATCAAAAATGCCATCTCCCTGTTGTTTGGATTTGCATGTCTTTGATTCTTAGAAATACCAGGCATCTTTTTCCGTGTTGATAGGCTACCCTTGTTTACACTTGAGCAGGAAGCCTGAGATGCTTTCAGGGTCAAGAGGACGAAACTTGAAGGAGCAGAAAGGCAGGCCAGCGTGGAGGCATTTGGGGGCAAAGGATCTTGTCTATGGCCAGACAAGTACATACACACGCGAACCCATGTCATTCAGTGTGTAAGTGTTGATTAGGAAGGGGAGAAAATCTGGCCTTTGAGAAAATCTTTGAAACCGAAAGTTGAGTCTCATTCATTCCACTCACACCTCTTATGAGCCAGGCCGTGGGACAATGAGGCACTGGGAGGGGCGCTGAGCTTGCCCCATAGCCTGCTCCTGAGCGCACATGGCAGAGAACCTACAGGAGCACAGAGCTGGGGGCCCTGAATCCAGTCTTGGGGGTGACGGGGTGGGAGGGTCAGGAGGCACAGTGTTATTAGAAGAGGGGATGTGAACCACATTTGAAAAGACAGGCTGGGAATGTGGGGAAGGATGAGACAGAAAAATGACCCCGTGTGTGGGTTCAGGCACACTGGGCAGAGAAGCCGCAGGAGGGTCAGCCCGGCTGGTGTGGGGCAGGGGGGGGCCAGAGGCCATGTGTGTCATCCCTGGTTATCGACGTCCCAAGGAATCCTGCTCCGGCTGAGGCTCAGAAGGAAGCCTTTTTCCAGAACAGCCTAATTCCCGAGGAGCCAGCTAATGGAGGCATCCCTGGATGGCATCACGTGCAGGGTAAGGTAGAGAGACACGGGGGAAGCTGTGAAGGGCGGGTCCACTCAGGCTCTAATCCCATTGACCAGCTGGATGACCTTGGACAAGACAGTTAACCTCTCTGAGGTTCAGGATCCTCATCCAGATGATGAATTGAGAGGCATGTACCTTTTAGAGGTGTGTGGGTTGAGCTAAACTGAGCTTCAGGGTCCTTGTGAGTCTGAGGCTTTCTAGCCATAGGAGCTGATTTGTTGGCGTGACAGCTCTGCCTAGGAACCGAGGGGCTAAGCCAAGCGGATGGAGAGGGCAGGCACTGTCTGTGACCAGGCTCAGCCCCCGGACTGGCGCCAAGTCCAGAGGAATGAAGGGCTGCAGGGGGGAAGCCAAGAGCTGTTTTCACCAAGAACTGCTAGACTTGGGTCTCAAATGGAAAATGTCCCACAGAGGAGAGAGGCGTCTTGCCTCATAACTCCATTTGATTCCAGCCACTTCTCTCCCTGGGCCCCAGTTTTCTCTTCTGCACACTGAGACAGTATTAATCTTCCAAACTTCTCTGCTTTTGACATCATTGAATGTTATCACCGGGGGGGAAGAGACTAGCTCCGTTTGATCCACCACTACAGCTAACAGTTGGCAGCACGCACGACAGGAGCTCAGAGGAGGAGCTGCAGTTCACAGTGGGCCTAAGTAGCTGGAAAAGGAATTCCAGTCCCTAAATATTCAAGGGATTTGCTGGGAACAAAGAGTGGATGGGTGTGGGAGGAGCGCTATAGATCTGTTCAGAGGTTGCTCTCAGAGAGGTTACTTCAATTCAACAGGAAACCAAATAGAGTCTGCCAAACGGGATTTCTGGAAGGAAGGGGAGGGGAGAACTGGTAAAAGCGCTTTCTCCAGCAAGCCAGCTGTGCCTGGGACTGTCCCTTTCATAGGTCCCTGGGTCAGAGCCCTGTTTAGTTAAATTCAGTTCCAATCAATCCAATGAAATATGCCTACCCCCCTCCCCCGCCCCGGTCACACCGTTGGCCACCGGGGGCCAGTCCTTGGTCTCAAGTAGCTCACAGTCTTGTGGGGTTGACAGCAGACACGTGCAGACAAGGCTAAGCCAAGGCGGCTGAAAGGGACAGTTTATAAAGCTGCAAAACCAAGTGTCCCTGTGCATGGGTGAGGGAGCAGCTGGGTCAAGGAAGTGAGAGCTTTGTGGCCTTACAAGCTCCATTCGAATCCAGGCTCTGACCTTATCGGCTGTGAGACCTCAGCCAACTTATTAGCCTCTCTGAACGTCAGTCTTGCCAACTGTAAGAACAATTACACCTACGTTACAGCTGTTATGAAGACTAGATATATACCCTACGAAGCAGATTACTAAGCACCCTTAGTAATACTTAACAATGCGTGCTTGGTATTAATTAAGGATTATATACAAGTCTTAGATAGGTCAGATTTTAGATGTGATTTCTATTTTTCATCTGTGCTTTGTGGCCCCCTGTGTAGGCAATGAATGTGGTATGAAGTCTGTCTCCATTTTATGGAATGCAAATACATTTCCTCTTTAAAATTATTATGTGATTAGGAAGGTGTCTGGCTGGGTCTCTCTGCTTTCTGATACATTGAGGATTGTGGCTGCTAGTGACTTAGGGCCAGGGCCTAGTGAGGGCCTACTCAGCCCCTCTGACAACACTGTTCTAAGGGAAAGAATGCTATGGTTAGGGGAATTGCTTGTTACACAGCTACAGCAAACAAGCTACTTATTGTCTGTATCTGATGTATAGGAGCTAAGACAAGGAGTTGGAGTTCACAGTGGTCCTAAGTAGCTGGGTAAAGCTATGGATTCCAACTCCTTAGTATTTACTTCAAAAACAACCCCGTTTGGAGTAGTGCGGGGAGGAACAGGCAAGTATAAGATATGGTTACTACCCTCTGATGGCATCCAATTTAGCTGTACTACATTACACTGCCATTGGTCCTAGGATTTCCATCCAACAAATCCACAGAAACACTGCCTGGGGCTGAGATCAGAGCAACTCTCATGTCTCTTCTGCAGCGAGAAGAAAGAAACCGTGAGGGTCTCACCCAGAGGGTCTTGGAACTCCCACCTCCTCATTTCTTGCCAACTATTCTGTTTACTACTAGAAACTGAGTTTACCGTCACTCACCCGAACAAGAGGTAGAACCTCAAAGTCTACCTTAATGTTATCTTCTGACCACTTAACTGTTTCCCAACATGGGAAACAAATCACCCCTAAGAGAGGGAGGTGAGAGAGGCCACCTGAGGGCCCAGAAGGAAGCCCAATTGAGCACCTACTGCTGAGAGTCTTGTGAGGTACCTGCCAGCAGATTAAATGAAATGGTAAATGTGAGGCTGGACACATGAAAGGATATGTGCTACCTATTATTATTACTATTATCATTAATGACTATTCTTACACAGGTAAGGAAACGAGGCACAGAGAGGTTAGGAAACTTGCCCAGGTTGCACAGCCAGGAAGTGGGGAGCTGGGATTCAAACTCAGGATTTGAATCAGGCAAACTGCCCTGTTTCTCTCTTCTGAACCCCTGCCCCTGCCCAATCCCTTCCTTCTTCCCTGGATGGACTCTGACAGCCTGGAGAGGGCATGGTCTGTCTTTCTGCTCATCTGTTCCAAAAAAGAGGTGCCACTCCCTGGCCTCAAGAATCTAAAAATTACCCCATTTGGGTCACAGACAACCTTCAAGGCCTCCCACTGATGGTCAACTCCTCCATACACGGGTGGGGTCTCTAAATTCACTGCCCTATCTCTAGGGTGAGGAACAGTGCCTGGAATATAATAGGCACCTAAGACATACTTGTTCAATGAACAAACCAGCGGAAGAAGCTGAGAAGCCCAGAAACTTTCTGACCATTAGCAGATTCAGCAATGAGTCACGTGTAAGGAAGCAGGCTAGCCCTTGCTCTGGCGGGTGGCGAGCTAGATAGATGGCAAATCACCCCTTTAGTTCTGAATGGGAAGGCAGACCTGGTGGGGATTTCTTTCCTACATTTTAAGGCTTAGCATTCAGCTTAGTCTTTTTTTGGAAACCAGTGATGGAAGGGCCTATTTGGGGCCTCAAGAAGCAAAGAGTGAGATACAGTGGAATGAGCACTGTGTCTCTCTCTACCAACCCTCTGGCCAGCCCTCACCGGGGCAGGTTATCTAAACTCTTTGGTCCCCACATCAATGGTTATGGAGTTTTTAGTAGCCAAGAAACACTATATTCATTTTGTTCTCATGATAAGCCCAATATGGTCCCCATTTTATAGCAGGACTATTTCAAGATCACAGACACGGGAAGTGGCAGGGCCAGGATTTGAACCTAGGCTATGGCCTCCTGAGCCTGGCTGCCTAACGACTGAGCCACACCTGTGCACTGGTAGTGTCTCTGCAGCTGCCAAGTGCATTGGTAAGGCCTCTCGGGGCTGCTGTCCTTCCATCTCTAAAAGGAGTGTGTTGCTCCCTTTCACCTCAGAGAGGTATTGGTTCTCAAACTCGTGTGTGCGTGTGTGTGTGTGTGTGTGTAGGAGCAGGGTGGTGGGTGGCTTCTGGCTGCTTCCAGCAGGCTTCTCATCCTGCCCCAGCCCACCCCCAGGTTCTTTGGGGAGGAGCATCACCTGGGGGGTGAGGGCAGCTGCTGGATGGAGAAGCAGAGGAATAGAAGGGAAAGGAAGGATGCTGAGCCTGGGAGAGGGGCCTGCCTCCCTCCTCCTCCTCCCTCTGGGATCACTCTCTCCTCTCCCTGAGATGTCAGAAACCTCTCTCTGTGGCTGCTGGAGAAGGGCTGGGAGCACGAGGCTTGGAAACCCATACTGCCCTTCCCTACCGCCTGCCAGCCGCCCTCCCTAGCTGCGGCAGAAGCTATAAAAAGCACAGCCCTTCAACAATAGGTGACATCACCCAGCGGCGGAAAGAACTGGATTCTGCCAGATGCCAGGGAGAGTTACAGCCCCCATCTCTCCCTCAGGATGGAAGCCCCTTGGGAAAGGGCTTGGGTATGTTCCGTTGGCTCCCTGGAAGGATGGGGTTAGACTCCTGAGGACCTCCTCACGCTGTCGGGGAGGGGAGGCTGGGGGGAGGGGAGGCTGATCCTGAGGGACATGGGGGATGGACATCACTGGACATTTTTCAACGGATGGGGATATGGAAGAGGAGCTGGGAGGGGGTGGGGGCTGGCTAGATCCATCCCTTCAGTGTCCTCTGAATGTTGTGAGACAAGTAGAGGGCGGGGGAAGGGTGGCAGTGGGTGTGCAGGGCCTGCTGGGATACGTGGGCCTGGCGTGCTGCGAACGGCATCTCTCTGGGCCCCTTCAGTCTGATTCCCTCCCTAGCCCTGGTGTGTATCACAGTGCCTGGCGCACAGTAGGTGTGCTGACTGACCTCTTAACCTTGGTTCTGGGTGTCACGTCTGAGGTGCAGTAAGTTGACCGTGTGGTCTGCAGAGGCTCGAGGGAGGCCTGCCCGTGGAGGGGGCTTTGGCAGAGGCGGGAAGGTCAGTCAGAGTGGTCCTGGCAGCGCTGACTGGCCTCCTCGCCCCACCTTGGGGGCCGCTGGTCCTCTGCCTTTACAGCTCCCCTCCCAGGACCTGGGTGAGAATGCCCGGCTCCATGTGCTCTCGGTGCTCCACAAGGGCTTTGCACAGAGAGCACGCTGAGATCGAAACACTGAGTGTTGGATGGATCTGAACTGTCAGCCCTTCCAGACTCTGAGCCTCAGTTTCCTCACTTAAAACTAGGGCTGTGAGTAGGTGCTCAGGGTGCTGGCTGGGAGTCAGGAGACCTGGGTTCCAGCCCTGTCTGGGATGTGACTCCCTGTGTGACCTTGGGCAGGGGCTTCCCCTGGGCCCTCAGTGTGCCCTTCTCCAGGAGGGGCATGGTTCCAGCCTCGGGGTGTCAGGGGGTGCTGACTCCAATGCCAAGATCCTTGGCCCTGAGGCTGGGGAGGGGTGGAGACCTGAGGGGCAAAGCGAGGGTTTGTGAGCGGCTGCTTCTAGGCAGCTGGACTGGCACCCAGAGCAAGAGCTTAGATCCTCGCTGACCTGTGACGTCATCCCCTTCTCTCTGGATCAGTGGCTCTGGGCCATCCTCTCTCTCCCTGTGCCCCTAAGCCCGGTGTCCTTTCTCTTTACACCGACATGTACCCGAGCCATACCCTTCTCTTGGGTGCTCCCCTTCTCTCTGCTGAGCCATATTCCAGCATTTGCCCAGCGTGCCTGGGCTCCACTTCCTCCACAGAGCCCCTGTGACCACCCCCCAGCCCCTTCCCTGACCCCCAGAGCGTGCAGTGTCTCCACACTGCATACGTGGTGTCCTGGCTCATGTTCGGATGGCTTGAGAAGCACAAGTCTCACTTCAAAGTTCAGCTGCTCACCCTGGTGTCCCAAGCCTTCTCTCTCTGCTCCCAACCTCCCTTTGCAGCCACCCCTCCTGCCCATTCCCCTCCCTGGTCACCACCCCAGGACCCCAGCCACACCAGATGACCCCGTCTCCCAAGCACACCATATGAACTCTGCTATCGTCAGAATGTTTGTCTTGCGCCCAAATTCATATGTTGAAATCCTAACCCCCAAAGCTGATGGTATTAGGAGGTGGGGCCTTTGGGGGTGGGCAATAGGTCATGAGGGTGGGGCCCTCATGAATGGGATTAGTGACCTTATAAAAGACACCCCCACAGAGCTCCACCCCCTCCACTATATGAGGACACAATGAGAAGAGAGCCCTTACCCGACCATGGTGTACACTGATCTCAGACTTCCAGCCTCCAGAACCATGAGCAATACATTTCTGTTGTTTAAAAGCCACTCAGTCTGTGGTACTTAGTTATAGCAGCCCAAGTGGACAGAGACATACTCCCTCCAGGCCTTTGCCTATGTCCTTTCCCTGGGCCTCCTAGAACATTTTCTCTGCTGTCAAAGTCCTGCTTCTCCAGGGTCTATTCAGCCCTCTAACCCCCTCTACCCTGCCTGTACCTCGGCCAAAAGTAATTCCTCTCTCCTCCCTGTGCACACAGTGCTCTGTTAGACCTTGTGTGGATGCAACGACTTCACTCTGTATCCTGAGACCAGCAGGCACAGTGCTAGGCACAGACCTCCCATCCTCATAGCAACTGCCTCAGGGACGTACCAGTATTATTGCTATAAAAAGAGGAGCAACACTGAGGCTCAGAGAGGGTACATAACATGCCCTTGGTCACCCAGCTAGTAAATGGTGAAGCTGAGATTCAATTCCAGGTCCAGCAGAGTCCACAGTCAAGCTGTCATTGAAGCCAGCATCCTAGGCAGGCACACTGTGGTCCAATGTGTGTGAAGCTGAAGAGAGCTGCTTGGCTCGTGCAGTCAGGGCCGGGCCCTATGCTTTTCTTGAGCACACAGCATGGGCGTCTGGTTTATTAGCTTGGGTCCTGGAGGACGCGGCGCCTGACTCAGGTGAAATAAGGTACTGAGCTAGAACCCGGCAGGGCCATCAGGGCGAGTGACCCCTCCCACCCTCGCCCTGATTCAGGAAGTTCAGACCTGAGGTGGAGCCAGGACAGCCAGCAACTCTGAGAGCCCAGCCTAACCTGTCCCCCCACACCCAGATGGACACTGCCCTTCTCCTTCCCAGCTGGCTCCCCGGTGAAATACGAGACACCGGGAGGGGCCTGAGGCTTCCAACACGGACTCTCTGTATTCGTGTCATCACAAGACTTCATAGATCAGGAAGAGCGTGGGCTCTGGGGCCAGCAGTCCTCCTCTCCTCTCTAGTTCTGTGACCTGACCCCAGCCCTCAGCTTGGGGTGGCAATGCCTGTCGCACATGGTGTCAATGAGGGCTAATGGCACATAGAGTGTCCAGCCCAGAGTGGCTGGAAAAGTCAGTGTAAGGCAGCCCTGAGTTTCAGGGGTGTTTGCTCTTCAATGACTAGTGACAGTGGCTCAACACTTCAGCACAGGCAGGGACGGAGCGGGCTGTGGTCGCTGATACTCCTTGGACTCCCTGCACCCAGGAGAGAACAATGGACAGCACCTCCAAGTGCCCTCTCTCCCACTGAGCCCAGTCCTAACCTATACTGACCACTGAGCTCTCCAGCCCCCACCAACTCCAGCTGCCTCCTTCTCAGCCCAGGAAGCGACCAGTGTCCTCGTTGCCCTCTGGGTTTCCTCACTTGTCCTGGGCTCCATCACCTGTGCTCATCCTCTGGCCTGTCGGTTCTCTGACCCCTGGTCACTGTCTCCGTCTTGTTGAAGAAAGTAGCCAAACCTGATGGGTCGTGCCCATCACAAGTTCTTGCCCTCCCTGCTCACATGGGCCCTGCCCTTGATGCTGCTGCTCTCAGGAATCCTCTTGGGTTGACTCAGGGCTTTGACCTTCAGGAGTGGGTCAAGCCCATTCCCTTAGCCCCTCCCCAGCACTCCCTTTTATTAGGTACTGTACCAGCTGACCTCCTCCATAGCCCCTAATTTATTAACCAATGGAGACTATTTACTGTGAATCTCATTCATTAGTTGGGCTATATCATTCTCTCATGCATTCATTTATCTTTCCATTCTATCCATCTACCCATTCACCTTCATCCAGTCATCTATTCATCCAACCATCCTTCCTCCTTCCATTCAACTATCTATCCATTATCCATCCATTCAGTCTTCTATCCATCAATGTAGTCATCCATCCAAAAATCCATTCATCTAGTCACTCATCTAGCCATCTCTCCATCCATCCATCCATCCATCCATCCATCCATCCATCCATCCATCCATCCATTCCATTGAATACCTACTATGTATTTACCATGTACTAGGCTCTGTGCTGGATGCCTGGGATTCAGAACCAAAAAGGCCATGGCCTCTACCCTCAGGAGCTCTCAGGCTGGTCTGGAAAGACAGGAGACATGAGCTCCAAAGTTCCTTCTAGTTCCAATATCCTGGGAATCTACGACCTGCACCCGGGCTATGCCAGTGGGTACTAGAGAGATGCTTGTGGCCTGTTCTTCCTTCACCCGGGAACACCAGGGGCTGGAGCAGCCCCTCCTCACCAGCTCAGCTGAGGCTCTGAAATCCCCTCTTGCTTCCAGGCTGGGGTGTTGACATTGCTTAAGGGCAATTGAGGAAAGGCATGGGGCCCCTCTCCAGAAACACGGAGCCTGCTGCCAACACCTGACTCTACCTCCACGTATGAAAGTCAGCAGAGCCCGGGGAAAGGGTGGCCAGACAGCGGCTTCACATTTTACTCTCCCTGGATTCTTCAACTCCCCTCTCCAAACTCTCTGCCACCTTTCTTCCCTGTATCTCATCCTTCCCACCTGTTCCCTCTTCCCTTTCCCTCCATCGCCTCTCTGTTCCCTCCTCTTCATTCCCCTTCTCCTGTTTCTTCTCTCTCCCCACTAAGTGGTGGAACACATGATGTTCAAATCCTGGGCCACCATTTTGGGTCCCTGGATAAGTCATGACAATCCTCAGACCAGTGTCCTCCCCTAAAACCGTGGCTCACAGAGGACAAAACTAGATGGTACACTTGCCCAGCCTGCAAGAACAGGGCCTCTTTTCCTCATGGCTCATCCACTTCTTCCCTCTTCCCCCTTCCTCCTTGTCCATAGTATTCTTCCTATCCTTCTCCTTTTGAGACTACAGATGAGTGCCAAATCACACACTTAATCTTTTTTTTTTTCTGATTCTCACCTACAAAGTCAACACCTCCAAATGAAAACATGCTAAAGGTACAAATAGTCCATGGATTCACTCCCTCTGTCCTCTTCCTAACTCCCCATCCTGGGGCTAGCTGGAAGGATGACCAAGAGAACAGAGGAAGGGCAAAGAAGGGAGAAGGAGGGCATTTAGGGAGGAAGACATCCAAGAAGAAGCAGGGAGGTGCCCCCATGCACCCACCCTCCCCACGGAGCACCCCTCCTGCTCACCGACGTGTCCTCCGAGCACGAGGCAATGATGTTGTCGATGAAGGGGTTCCACTTGATGTCCAGCACGTTGCCCTGGTGACCACAGACCTTGGGGTAGTTGGGTTCAATCCTGCCCGTCTGCAGAGAGAGAGACAGAGAGACAGAGAGAGAGACAGAGAGTGAGACAGAGAGAGAGAGAGAAAAGGGAATTAGTTTGATGAACCTGGGGTGACTTGAAAGAAGAGCCTTTATCCTGGGCTTCTATACTGGACGAGAAGGTCCTTGAGGGCCCACTAATGTCTTTGGGTCCCTGCATCCGGCTGAGCCATACTGCTCTGTGGCTGCAGCCTCCCAACACCGAATGGTCATGGGGAGGGTCCCACAGCAGGGTGGTGGGTGGGGCCGTGCGTGTCCACACGACACCTGTGTGCAACTTAGAGAAAGGTGCCCCTTCCTCAAGTAAAAATGTTTAAAGTTAAGATGTAACTATCCACCTGAACGACCAAAGCCTGGTGGGCAGCAGCCCTGGCAGTTACTGGGCCATGTGCCTGTACTCCCCGCTGCCTCTCAGGGCGGGTGACACAGCCAGGTTTGGATCAAGAGGAGGCTCTTTCTTGCTGCTCCGGGAATGAGTGGAGAGGCCTGAATCTCGGGGTCCACCCATACGCTCTCATATGTTATCCTGCCTGGGATGTGAGCGGTGCCATTCCCAGATGTGGCATGCTTGTTCAGTGTGCATCTTAAAACACCTGTACCCAGTGCCCTGTGGCTGAAAGCATAGTCTTTGGAGCCACACAGGCCTGTGCTTGAATCACAGCTCTGCCACTTTTTAGCCCGGTGGCCTTTGGAAAGTCAATGAGCCTCAGTTTCCTCATTTCTTTTTCTTTCTTTCTTTCTTTCTTTTTTTTTTTAAGGCTTCAGCAACTTTATTTTCAGACACATGGATACAAAATCAGCTGGAAAGCTTGAGAGTGCAGCTGTCATGAGAGAGGTTCCTCACTAGTACTGTGAAGATCAAATGAGCTAATGTGCTTAGCAAAGTACTTAGTGTGGAGGTTGTCATCATAGTGAATGCGCAATATACGATACTAGTTATTATCATACAGGTTAGACGACACTTCCTCCAGGAAGTCTCCCCTGATCCCTCAATGGATTAAGAACTCCTCTGTGAGCTCAGGGCATTCTGTGCTTCCCTCTATTACAGGCACCATCATGCAGAATTGCAGTCTGTTTCTATCTGTCTATGAGCAACTGAGGATAGGCTTCCTTGTCTCTGAATCTCCAGCTCCTTACAAGCCTGGCACACAGTGGGTGCTCAGTACATGACTTGAAAGACATCCTGCAGGGGGGATGAAGTCCACAAAAGATGGAACAAAGGGTGTGGGGGTGAGGGGTAGTTCCATGCTTAGTTGTCTATAAAGGCGGCAGGGAAGGGAGGGGAAATTGCAGGCAGAGGCTGTGTCTCCATTCCCAGGTCTTTTTAATATTAGCTTTTTGGGGTGTGGAGGAAATAGGGAGGGTTTTTCCAGTCACTGCCCATCTGCTAACAGTGGTTAGGTGGTCAGAGGCACCTGAGGCAAACCTCACCGTCCTTTAGGTTCCTCAACTGAATAAGGAGGAAGACAACCAGTTTTTGCCAAGCCCCTGCTACACGTGCCTTATATCACTACTTCACCAGTGTGATGGGCAAGAGTTCTTTCAGAGTGTGCATTCTGCCATAACCTCTTCCCCAGCCACTTCTTGCCTGTATATCTATCAGCTCATCTCCGTATCATTTGATTTTTTGTGACACCGCAGTGGCAAGGTGCGTAGAGGAAAAAAAAAAAAACCTAGAGAAAATGGCAGTGGTATGGAGGGTGAGGAATGAGGTAGAGAAAGAGAGAGGCAAAAGGCCTTGGAGGTTGTACTTAGAAGAACTTCACTGACACTGTACACTGGGGGAAATCAGAGAATGGAGGAAAAGGATTGGGGGTGTATTGCTCTCAGTTAAGAATGGGATCCCCTCTGACATTCCATGAGGGATGCAATTCGAATTGGAATATCTTTTCCAATGACTTTTAGGCCGTTGGACTATGTTTCTTTAGTTGAGACTCTGAGCAGAGACCGAGCCACATGTGGCCCTGGGATTTATTAGGGTTACACAGCAGCTTCTTTAACTCTCACAAAACCCTGGGAATTAGGCACGAGGAAATTAAGGCCCAGAAAGGTTAAGCCACTTGCCCAAGGTTACCCAGCTGAAAGCAAAGCTAGGATTCCCACACAGGTATAACCCTCAAAGCTGAGCTGAATCCTGCTTATTGCTAGCCAGCTCCCCTCTCTCCAGCTCTGACGTCCACAGGCAGACAGGCCCTGCATTGTCTGCTTCCACAGCTCACTTGCTCTCTGACAGAGCCTCCTCTCCTTGTATCTGGTCCCAAAGGCTGCCCTGAGTGGTCCCTGAGTAAAGCTGTCTGCATTAAGCTTTCGGCAACCAGGCAGATCTGCATCAGTCAATAGGTGGCCATCAGCTAGCAGCAGCTTCTGGCCAGCAGCCTGCAGGTGATGTCCTGGAGGGACAGGTGAAGCCACATCACTGCAATGTATTCAGAATGGCGAGAGGTCAGGGCCCTGCACCAGGAAGGGAATTAGTAGCGGATGGTCCCGACGTAACGTATCCTTCCAGGTGGACCTCTGTGAATGCCTTCCCCAAAGGGGTGTGTGACGATGATTTTCATCACTGAATCATACTGTTTGCAGCCATGGGAAATGGCTCAAGGGGAGGGACCTCCTTTCAACCTGGCAGCTTTGATTTTCCCATTTTATAGAGCAGAGTTCATATAAAAAATTTTTTTTCTTTGCAGCTTTGTTTGATCTTAGTTTCCTGACCAGGGATTGAACCTGGGCCCATGGCAGTGAAAGTGCTGAGTCCTAACAACTAGACTGCCAAGAAATTCCCAAAATTTTGTTTGAAAGACAAGTTTCATTGCTAAGAAGAAAAGTATGAAAGCCACAGTTTTACAGAGAAATCATGCAACTTTTAAAATGCAATTATTAACTCCAGGAAAAGAGCTGTATAAGAAAGCTAATACAATCATAGTGATAATGACTTGGGTACAATGTTTACATCATGGTAATAACGTAAATCCTGAATATTTATTTAAACACGAGTTGTGCTATAATATACTGGCAAGGCAGAGGTAGGAAAATTGTGTGTGTGTACAGTTAAGAGGGGAGACAGAGCTGGTAGAGAGCCAGATCCCCATCTTCCATAATAGGAAGTCAATAGACAATGTCTAAGATTTAAAAAACCAGACATAGCCGTGAAAGCCTGTAACTAAGAAATACAAGGAGAAGTACAAAAAGACACAGCTCAAAACATTGGAAGCAGCTACCTTTAGGGAGTGGGAAATGAGGGGTGTAGCAAAGTAGGATAGGGATCGAGGGTACAGGCCCTGGTGTGATGGTAAATGTTTAACAACCGGTTTTCCAGGAAAAAAAAAGGCCATGGTTTGGAACATTTGCCAATTTCAGTGGCAAGTGCCCACTATGCCTAACTTCAAGCTACCAAGGTGATATCACCAAAAGTAGAGTTAAAAGAGACTCACAGTAGCTCACCAGATAGTAGTAAAACAGTTAGTAAGGAATAAGTTTTTAACATTAGTACCTCTGTTTTTAACATCATTCATTTAATTGAAAGTTGCATAATTTAATTTTTAATAATGGTCGTGTTTAAAAACTGGGCTGCAAAACTCCTAAAAATTTAACAGTAAGCTCTCATGAGTTGGTATAAGCCAACCCCAGCACCTCCCTTGTAGTGCTATAGGCCTTGCAGTACTATTAGACTTCATGAACTCTGCACAATTATTACTCTGATAGACATAAAAATTAAAGAACAAACCAATAAAGTGCATGTATAGGTGTTCTAAAGGAAGCTTGTTCTGAAATTATTTTTTTCTGAATTTAAATAAATGTGAACAATCCTCTCCCCAGACCCTCCAAATGCCTCTGTTTTCTGTTATACTTTCTGGATAGGGGTGTGACTACAGACCAAATCCGAATCTGGTTCTTAACTGCTACCCAATACTGCCTTCTCATACTTGGGCTCAAGCTAGCACTAGTAGCTATTATTAATATATTAATACAATCAAATTTATATTGATTTACAGATATCATCAAATTTAATCCTCGTAACAGCCCCACCTTACATCTGAGAAAACAGATGTGTAAAGAGTTTCTCAGGAGCAGAGTCAAGGTTTTGCACTGTTTTATAACTTTAGAATCACTGTTGAGATGGTCAGCTCACAGAACTGTCCCAGTGGGAGGCTTCTCAGTGGTCCTGGGGTCTAACCTGCCATCTGGTGTTTGAACCTCAAAGAGAGCTTGAGTCTCAACAGAGCTGGGGCAGAGTCCTTGCTGCATGGGGTGGGGTCGGGATGCCTGTTACACAGCATCTATAATCATTAGGGAGATCTTCATGCTGTTAGGATGGGCCTTATCCTGGAGGCCTCAGAGGACAAATCCAATCCCCCTTCGCTGGGACAGATTTTCAATGTCAAATGTTGGGTGGCAGCTGTTATGTACCCCAAGTCTTCTCAAGGAGGAGCCCAGTGCTGGGGATCAGGCTGCATGTCAAACACAGCTGAGCTGCCAAAGACAGAGTTGAGGGGTGCTGGGACATGACCTCTCAACAGGGTGCAGGGGAGTGAGAAGCATGGCAACTTTCCCACAGATCCATTTGACAGGGTCTCAAAGACTTTTAAAAGGTTCATAGCCTTTGAACAATAACCCCACTTTGGGAATTTATCCCAGTCAACAGGGAAGCATACGAAGACACTCAGTGCCATGTTATTTATAATAGGGAACAATAATAAATGCTCAACAATGTGGCATTGCCAAAATGAATTATAGGACACCAATATAATGGAATATTATGAGGTAATTTAAATCATATTTTCAAAAAATATTTAATGGCATGGGAATTACTCAAGCTCTAATGGTAAGTGAAATAGTCAGAATCAAGTTATATATGCAAAATGATCCTTAGCTATTAAAAGAAAAATACATCAAAAGTTAATAGTGGCAGGACTTCCCTGGTGGCGCAGTGGTTGAGACTCCGTGCTCCCAACGCAGGGGGCCCAGATTTGATTCCTGGTGGGGGAACTGTGTCCCGCATGCATGCTGCAACTGGGAGTTCGCATGCCACAACTGGGGAGCCTGCCTGCCACAACTAAGACCTGGTGCAACCAAAAAATAATAATAATAATAATTAAAAAAAAATTAAGAGTGGCAATCTCTGGCTAGTTGGATATCAGTGGTTTCTAATTCTTCCCCAATGAACATTTACAATTTCTATTAAAGATATAGATGTTATTTAAAACACACACATACACACTCACCATAGTTTTTTATTTTGTTTTTGTTTTTGGTACCCCAGGTGGGAGATGATCACCACAGTTTTGATTGAAAACTATTCCTCTCCGGTTTTGGTCAAACAGATCTTAAAGAAATGAGATGCAGACTGGGGTCGACCAGATTTATGTTCCAGAAGCTTCTGTGGAACACAGATGTCTCTGCTTATATAGGCTTCTTCACTCCCTTATTACGATGCAGACAGTTTAGGGGAAAATAAGATCCTTGAAACTGAATAAAATTATACAACTAATTGAAAATAGGTTTTAGAGTGCGTGTGTGTGGCGTGCGTGTGGGCAGGGCAGGCCAGGCCCTGCCTTGGCGGGTTGGTAGGTGTGGCTCACCCAGCAGGCTGCCAGGGGAACGGCGCGTGCCCTGGGCCTCAGTCCAGGCTTTATCTGAACCCATTGAACTGACTGAGGACGAGATATTTTCAAAACAACCTGCACGACAGCTTCAGCTTCCTACAATTTCCCATGGCTGCAAAGCTGAATTCTGTGCACAGAAGCAAAATGTTTTCTTACCTGGGATATCAGTGTAGTGAGGCAGAAAGAACAGACTTAGCAAGAGGTAGGGTTTCTAGGCCCAGTCCCAATTCACCTCACCAGCTGAATGATCTTGAACATGGCCCTTGGCCTCTCTGGGCTTCCCAGATTCCTAGACCCTGGGCTAATGCCCTCTCTGCTTCTTCGTGGCTGCCCTTTTTACTGTATGAAGCCAGGCACACCTGCAACTGGAGGGCCTTGCTTCTGGCATACCAGGACAGAAGTTAGGGATGCACACCAGGTCACGGGATGGAAATACTAATGATAACAAAAAAGACGAGGGTGATAAAGGACCATTTGACAAGTGCTTCAAAAGTGCCTTGTGGGGCTTCCCTGGTGGCGCAGTGGTTGACAGTCCGCCTGCCGATGCAGGGGACACGGGTTCATGCCCCCATCTGGGAAGATCCCACGTGCCGTGGAGCGGCTGGGCCCGTGAACCATGGCCGCTGAGCCTGTGTGTCCGGAGCCTGTGCTCCACAACGGAAGAGGCCACAACACTGAGAGGCCCGCATACTGCAAAAAAAAAAAAAAAAAAAAGTGCCTTGTGCTCAGCAATTTGTATACATCATTGTATTTAAGTCTGAAACAAAGTTTCATTAAATCCAGCAAGGACCTACTGTATAGCACAGGGAACTCTGCTCAATATTCTGTAATAACCTAAATGGGAAAAGAATTTGAAAAAGAATAGATACGTGTATATGTATAACTGAATCACTTTGCTGTTCATCTGAAACTAACACAACAGTGTTAATCAACTATGCTCCAATATAAAATAAAAATTTAAAAAAAGTTTTAGTAAATCCTTACAACCCTCCTGTAACAATCCATTTTCTGGATGAGAAAACCAAGCTCTGGGCCATGATTTGCCAAAGGTGATGCAGCTGGGCCAGGAGGAGTTGCAGTTTGCACTGGCTGTTGTCCGGCTATGCTGCCCTCCTATTTCAGAATGTAGAGACTTGATAAATTAGGGGGAAAAGTCATACATCAGAAGTAGGGCCTCAGAATTTCTCATAAGGTTCTCGGAAGGGGCTGGCAGGCAACTCAGTTGTGAAGACCTTATACTTGCTCCTGAAGACCCGCACTTCCCCCACTCCGTCTCCCCCGTCCCCCTAGTGATTCCCAAACTTTGCTTTTTTTTTTTTTTTTGTGGTACGCGGTCCTCTCACTGTTGTGGCCTCTCCCGTTGCAGAGCACAGGCTCCGGACGCGCAGGCTCAACGGCCATGGTTCACGGGCCCAGCCGCTAGGTGGCATGTGGGATCCTCCCGGCCCGGGGCACGAACCCGCGTCCCCTGCATCGGCAGGCGGACTCTCAACCAGTGTGCCACCAGGGAAGCCCTCAAACTTTGCTTTTGTTTTAGAATCACCTGGGAAGTTTAAAAAACCCCAGGGCCCCGATGGGTACCCCATATCAATTTAATCACAGTGTCTGGGAGTGGGCAGCCAGGCATCAGTATTTTTTTTTTTTAAGATTTCCAAGTGATTCCATTGGGCAGTGAAGTTTGGGAACCACTACCCTAGAGGCTCCATATTCTGCTGGGGCCTCAGGGAAGCACCTGCGCTCATTCATTCTAGGACAGGGGCAGAGACCGTCAGTGTTACTCGATGTAGGTGCAGGGGGTGGGGTGAGAAATCAAAAAACAGTATTGCGTGTTTAATGCACGCCCAGATAAAGCGAATAGGAAGATAAACGGTCACGGCAGGTGCTGTACAATTTAAAGGAAGCCCCAGGGCAATGGATAACCCTGACACAGGAGATGGGTGAGCTAATGGTGGCACCCCAAGCTTCCGCGTGACAGATGTTTGGGGATCCCCACCCCTCTGCCTCCGTCATCACACTCCCTCTTCCACGTGCTGCCCCACGCATCCCAGACCATCCAGGTAGGCTGCCTGCCGTCTTCTCTCTTCTGGATGGAAGGTGACATTAAATGAGAGAGTTATTATACAATGGGTACTGTAGTCCTTCTCTCCAAAACTCTGGGCAAAGTCAGGCCCCCTGTGTCCAAGCCTCTGGGGTGTGAAGCAGGCCTCACCCTCCAGCTCACAGCCCTTGACACTTCACAAAGCGCTTACACATGCATTATCTAATTATTACTGCCCAGGGAAGGGGTGACTCGAGGAGACTTGAGTTTCCAGTCACCTCACGTCGCAGTGACACTAGAACGAGTTTGTGCAGCTTCAGAACTCTGAGTACCACTGTGGCATCTCAGCAGGGATGAGGGGTGTTTCATGTTCCTAAACACTGGGTGCCCTTCGTCCAAGGTGTGGGTTGCTGTCACCCCAGGGTGTGCCCAATCTGCCAGCGACGGTCCCCCACACAGCTGCACACACAGTCACGCACGCTCACACATTTATACACCGCCCCCCTCCATACAAGCTTCTCTCCACGCCACTTCTGCCCAGGCCTCTGCACTCCTTCCCTCCCTCCATCCCAATCAGAACTTACTGGGCTCATGTCCCACACTTTAGCGGCCTGCTGTCTTCAGCCCGTTAATCTGAAATAATGTATATAATAAACGGGAGCCTTCTAAGGAGGACACTGGGGGGTGTAATGCGTCAGTCCATTTCTCCTTGTGGGTCATCTATGTGCATGTTCACAGGAGCCTTTAGAGAAAGCCATTTGGCCCAGAAGTGGACTCTCCTGGGTTTTCAGACTCCTGGGCAGTCCTCTAGGAGATCTATTTTGGGTAGAGGGCTTTATTCATGCTTGAGCTCCCAGGACTGTCTTGCAGGATTTCTGAAGTGGGTCCACTGATTTGTCCCCTTGCCTCTAGCATCTGCCCTCTGCAATTCTCTCCAATCCATCTTACATAATGTTGCCTAATTCTTCTAGAGTACAGCTCTGCTGCAATAACTATTCCACTCTGAACTTTTCAATGGCTCCCTACTATCTTGACTTTAAAAGCCAAACTCCTTATGGGACATCAGAGCTACTGTGGTCCCAGCCTGACCCCGCTTTGACATAACAGCTCACCCCACTGCACGACACACACATGACTATACACACACCCCTAGCCTCCAATGCTCCCGCCGCCTAGATGACCTTTGGTTCCTGGTTCATCCCTGCCACCAGGCTGTGAGCACCTCGAAGACTGTGACCTTGGCCCAGGCATCTTCAGAGCATCCTTCAATGCCAGCTCATAGCAAGAACTCAAGCTGGGTGAATGACTGTCACCCTGTTTCCTACCTCTGGGTCTCTACTCACGCTGTTCCCTGAGACCAGACTCCCTTCCCTTCTTGTGCACGTCCATTTTCCTCACCCAGAAAATATCACCCAGGGAACAGACACATCCCTCTACCTTCCTCATGCCGGGAGATAATTCTGGATCCTGCTCTTCTGACCTTGAGAAATTCTAGATGTGGGGCTGAGCTTCGGGGTAGGTTCACAGTCAAACGGCAGCAGGTGCAGCACAGGCTGTGATGCTCTAAAGTCAGTCACCCAGTCAGACAGAAGTTCACGGCGAGACCTCAGGAAGCCTCCCAACTTCATGACTTCCTGTTTTGATTCTCCCCCTCAGTCTTTTTATCTTTGTGTTTTTCAAGCTGGAAAGGGTTTGCTGGTTTTTCCAGTCGAAATCCCTAGTGTGTATGTGCGTGTGTGCGTGCGTATGTACTGGGGGAGAGTGTGGGAGTAGGTCCCCAGGGGCGGGGGAGGGGGAGTTTGTTTGGGGAAGAGATGTAAGGAATTCTGTTTCTCCTGGTATCTGAGCACTTGGAGATGAACTCGGTTTTCCCAGGCTCCAGGAAGAAGAGTGATGGGGCCACCTTTGTCCTTGGTCCTGGGCAGTGTCCTGTTGCAGAGCCCAGCAGAAGAGATAACAGACTCCTTGGGGCTGGGATAGGAAGAAGTAGAGGAACAGTGGATGCATGAGTGACAGAGAGAGAGAGAGAGAGAGAGAGAGAGAGAGAGAGAGAGAGAGAGAGTGTGTGTGTGTGTGTGTGTGTTGGGGAGAGGCCTGCCTGGGACCTCAGAGCTCATGCTGGCCCCTGTGGTTTCCTGATTACTGGCCCCTTCTTATAAAACTCTGTGCTAAAACACATGAAGAAAATAAGAAAATTCCAAACTCAGTGTGCCTGATGAATCTGCATAGGGGGTGGTTTTTGATGGGGTGTCCTGGAGGTGTGGATTTCTAGCCCTGGCTGCTCACAGGGGAGACAGACAAAGAGCTGGACAAAGTGTAGGGTGGGCTGTGCTTTGGTGGGGGAAATGCCAGAGCACAGGAGAGGGGCAAGTACTTGAGGTTCTGAAATCCAGAAAGCCTTCCCAGAGGAGGTGTGGAAGGCCCGAAGGATTGATAGCACACAGCCAGGGACGGCGTGGGGAATGCTTAGGACCCAGAAGGACCAGCCCCTGCAAAGGCTGAGGAATATTTGGGAAAGCCAAATAAGTAGAAAGGCCACAGAGAAAGGCCCAGATCAGAGGGTTCAGGAACTTGCTGGTCTCATGAAGGAGTCTGGACTCTACCCCATGGGCCTAAGTATAATGGGGCTGGGGACCACAGAGAGAAGGAGAGCCCCTCACACCCAAGTCACCCCATCATGTCCCAGTGTCCCACAGTGGGGAAGGAGGGGAGCGAGCCAAAATCCATAGCTGTTGGAAATGTGAAAGAATTGGCAAAAAATACATAGCAGCATCTATGAAAATTGTGGGGGAAGCCATAGTTTTTCTTTTACAATGGGTAGAAAAGCAGATTTCTGGCTGTGGCAGAGAAGCAAAAGCGAAAGAGGGCTCGCACCATCTCCAGGCTGTCAACACCAGCCCTGCCCTTCTCCCCTGCCACAGAGTCAAGAGGATAAAAATCCCTATTTCCATTTGCCCATCTGGCCCAGGGAAAAGGAGAGAAAGGTGGACTCTCCCGCCAGAAGCCCTTCCTGCAACCTCCTCACATACTTAACTTCTCCTGCAGAATGAAAGGAAACTCATTTGGGGCCATTATTTTCGGCCAGCCCACCTGGAATTCGGGGAGCATCACTAAAGCTCTGTTCCCAGTGGACAGGTCAGCAGCCCGGGAGCCAGGGGACCTGGGCTCATCTCAGCTCTGCCGCTCACTGGCTGGGTGGCCTGGGACAAGTCTCTGTGTCTCAGTTTCTCCCTCTGAAAAGTGGAGACATTCTGGAGGGCTAGCGAGAACAAACACAGGGTACACTTGCCACCCCTCAGGCTTCAGGCTCTACAGCAGGCATTGCTAATAGCTCACTGCCACTGCATCCCTCCTGAGCCCCGCCATCCTTGGTGATCAGAGTGGGAAATGAGATGAAGTCTGAATGTCTGCCTAGGGCCACGTGACCCCCTAGAGCTCTGACAGCTGTTTGCTAAGCCTCTGATATCGCGGTACCTCTCTGCATTCAGAGTTGATTCCCAGAGGTCTCTGATAAATTAACCCTCAGAAATGCCTACACATTTGCCCCTTCTTCTCCAGGCCCACCATGCTCACGCCCCGCGGAGGCACTTCAGCACTCTCCCAACTGCTCTCCTTCGTGCTTGCCTCTTCCCAAACCCCAGTGTGACTTTGGCGCTCCATAATGATCACTTGCATTACCCAACTCCTCCAGAACCTTCCATGGTTGGAACCATTTGTAGGAATTTTGGCAGTTGGGTATCCAAGCCCCCTTCCTGATTTGGGGGAACTCTCCCACTGTGTGCTGTACTGATGGGATGCAGTGCCTTACCTCCCATTGTGAGAGCTGAAATGGGGCTCCTCCTACCCGGGGTCCTCTGCTGGCCAAGGAGGGACACGTAGCCTGGCTTGGCCAATCAGACCTTCCATCCGGGATGGCCAAGGACTGATTTAACTTCCTCTAGGGCCCCAGGAGCTGCCTTGGTGCTCACCTGTGTTCCAAGTCCGATTCTCCACTGGCCCCAGCTCCTTGAATCTGTGAAGGCCCCAAATCCCCTTCTGCTCAGAAAGGCCAGGGGCGACTTCTGTGGCTAGTCAGGGATCTTGACTCGGTCAGCGCCCTTATCCCTACCTCATCAGATCTAGCTCGTCTGCTTGGCCTTTGAGGGACCCACACACCCTGTTCCCCACCCTCTCTCAACCTTAGCAGCCAGTTTGCTCAACTCTATTGGGGTCATACTTCTCAATTTTAAATGCTGTGTCTCAGGTCCTTATAAAATACTGAAATCTCCCTAAATCCCAATATTTTGATGACCACGTTTTTTTCTCAGACTGCTTCTCACATATAGAAGAAATACAGAACTTCTTTGCCAGATCATGTGTGTCCTAACCCTTGGATTGGGAAAACATGGTCCCCAAACTGTCGAACGAGAGCCTCACCACCTTCCTCACGACACCCATCCTTGGAAGGACCTGGGCCTCTGGGCCTCTGCAAACCTTAATCATCTTTCCAGAGGCACCCTGACTCCTGCTCCTGCTAAAATGTCTCATCTGACTTCTCCACATCTTGTGATTTCCCTTTTCCTTTGCTTTCACAAGCCTTTCTCCCCATAACCCACCATTTATGATAATAATGGCAATCATTCACTGAGGGTCTTCTACATGTCAGGCCTGAAACCAAGTGTTACTTCAATTATTTACCATGATAACTGTATGAAGTACATATCATTGTGTCCATTTTACAGATGAAGAAACTGAAACTCAGTGAAATCAATTAACACAGTGCAAGGCCAGGATTCAAGCTTCAGTCTGTGTGACTTTTGAATTAGAATGTAAGCTACATGAGGTGTGGTGCTTGGTCTAGTTCTCTGCTATAACCCCAGCATCTGGAATCATGCCTGACTGATGGCAGGCTCTCAGTAAATTTTTCTTGAATGAATTAATGATGCCATAAACTGTGGACCTAATCAGGTCCCCTGTACAGTTGCATGGGTTGTACACTGCACAATTCAAGGGGGTCCCATTCACACAGTGTGCAGCCTTCTGTGGTGCTCTGGGCTTAGCCATGATGCTGCCCTGCTTCTTCATTTAGCACCGCCTTGTGTTGTTTGCTTTGTTTCATGGTTGTTGTTTGTCTTTCCCAAGAGGTTATCAGTACCTTCATCTTAAATGAGATAATCACGGAGGGTTCTCAGCAGAGTGTGGGATACAAGTGAAACCTAAGAAGTATAAGACATGCTTCATACGCCCTCTGGCCACAAATACAACGTCAAGTTTATATTCAAGATCAAATGATTCCTCAGTCACATGCTGCCAGTTGCACAGATGCTACTTTTGTCAGCAGTGGGAGTGGTCACAGGGTATCATCCACATTCTCCCGAGCTGGGCCACTCCTCTGCCTTACCTCTTTGGGATTATCGACTGAGCGAACCCACCATCCATCAAGAGCGTGCTGACTCTGTCGAGGCCCAACACCCACCGTCTTCCTTGCTTAGACACCACGAAGACAGCCCTGGGCTGCCACTGCCCCATGGAAGCTGTGAAATGCATGGGCAGAGCAGGGGCCCTCTGGCTCAGACCCTCAGCCTTGCTCCATCAGGGACATCTAAGAGGCCAAAGAAAGAGCTGTACCACCTCCAAGGCAATGGCCCTGGAACCTCAATGGCCTTGAAAATGTCCTTTAAATAGCAAGTGAGCAGCCCAGTCCTTAGATGCCCCTTCCTCTCCCAAGCCCTCTCCCTGCTGAATCTGCAGAGGCTGGTGATCCTCAGGGGCTGGGGCTGGTGGGAGAAGGAACCTATCGCAGCACTTCAGGCTCTGAAGCTCCAGGGTCCAGTTTCAGCTCTGCTCTCACTGATGGAGTGACTGAGCAAGTTCCTTCCTCCTGGGCTTCAGTTTCCTCATGACACAATAAACACAAGCTCACTGGGTACAGCGCCTGGCACCAAATAAGCATTCAATCAATACTAGCTATCGTTACCATCTGCAAAATGAGGGTTTGAGTGCCCCCCCACCCCTGTGTTCTGCACAGCAACTGCCCCCCAGGACCACACCCTCCCCTGCCCTGTGCTCAGTGTCTCACGGCTCTGTCCCCCGACCCGACGGTGAGCTCTCCAAGGGTGGGCGTGTGTGTAACCCATCTTCACACCCCAGACCTAGCACAGCCCCTGCACATATGCCCAGAAGTGGCTGGTGAACAGAACTGAAATATCAGGGCCCTTCCAGCTCTCTGATGGTCTATGGTTCTAAGTTGAACCTCCACCCATATGCTCATCAAACACAGACAAGGACCCTTCCTGGGTTTGGCACTGGCCACCTAGAGAAGAAATCCCTCCTCTGAATGCCAGCTCCATGACAATATGTGATTTTCTTAACTGCTGTATCCCCAACACCTAGCACAGTGCCAGGCACATAGGAGACTCTACTGATAAATATTTATTGAATGAATGCATGAGTGGGAAGCAGGTGACATTTCCAGGAAGGCCCACACCCTCCCTCACTCACCTGGAGGGCCAGGGCAGGGATTAGCTCCTACTGTCAAGCCGAGATGGGCTGTCGGGGGGGGGCAGGGAGGGGAACACATCCCCTGGTATGCCTGCCACCTGGCCTCTAGCCAGACCCTTTATGTTTCCAGTGACCTGGGGCTACTCTAATTCTCAAAACATAAATGGGACATGAGGCTTGGCCTGCATTGGGCACTAGGGGACACAGCCATGAAGGCCGGGGGTGGGGTGCATAGTGCCTGTGTGTCTGGAGGCTCCCCACGGGAGACGGTGTGGCCCGCTCCTCTGAGCCTGGCCCTGGCTGCCCCACCTGCCGATCCCTGGCACACTCAGGTTGCCCGGTGGCCCCATGGCCACCTCCTGGGGGGAGGTGTGGGGAAGGGGCAGAGAGGGCTCCCATCGGTGAAGAAACTGGGGCCTCCTGGTCCTCCAGAGCCCACACTCTGCCCTGTGGAGCGCTAGGCCATGCCTGGCTTGATGGTCTCCCCAGATTGGGTGGCGAGGGGCTAACCCACCCGTGTTGCAGAATGGGTGCTGAGTGACTCTCCTGGGGATGTTCAGAGCATGTTAAGCCTTAGTCAGGAAGGGACAGTGGCACTTGGGGTGCAAAGGGGGGCTCTCGTCCCTTACAGAAGGCCACGATCAGTCTCCTTGGGCAAGGCTCTGGGCCTCGCTGGGCCCCAGGAGGCAAGGGCTTTTCATGGAGCCTGAACTCTGCTTGGGAAGGAGAGGAAGCCCTGGTGCCATCCAGCCTCACGTCTTTTTTTTTCTCAAATTTATTTATCTACAGCTGCATTGAGTCTTTGTTGCAGTGCGCGGGCTTCTCATTGCAGTGGCTTCTCTTGTTGCAGAGCATGGGCTCTAGGCACACGAGCTTCAGTAGGGCTTAGTTGCTCCGCAGCATGTGGGATCTTCCTGGACCAGGGCTCGAACCCCTGTCCCCTACATTGGCAGGCAGATTCTTAACCACTGCACTACCAGGGAAGTCCCAGCCTCACGTCTTTATACAGTTGCAGAGACCCTGTGGCCAGCTGAGCCAGGATGTGTTCTTGACATGACAGTAGAGGGGACCTAGCCACCCAGCCATGGAAGCAGGAGGAAGGCTCAGGAGGAGGAGAGGGGACAGGTGGTCACCCTCTGTCACCTCAGTCCTGACAACTGAAGACAATGATCTTCAGCTAGCTGAAGGCCAAGGCGGGCCAGGAGGAGGAAGAAGAGGTTCCACTTGAATTCAGCGTCCTCTCTTGGAGCATCTACACAGCTCATAACAACTCCCTCACTACGGCCTTCATAGATGCTGAGGCTCGAAGTCGTGTTAACCATCCCCAACACACACACACACACACACACACACACACACACACACACACACACAGCTGACTGGATCAGAATGAACGTCTAATTCAAGCTGAGCCAATCAGATTCCCTGATCTGCCCGCCGCCCCCACCTTCCCAATACACACAGACATTCAGCTGACTGGACCAGGATGAACATCTAATTTGAGTGTCGGGCCAATCAAATTCCCTGACCACCCTATTTAAAGTTGTAACTACCCTCCATCCTCCCATACCTCTGTCAGCTTCCCTAATTTATCTTTCTCCCTAGCATTAGTTACCTTCTATTACACTCTATGATGTACTTAATTGTCTGTCTCCTCCACTACAGTGTAGGTTCCACAAAGGTCAGAATTCTGTCTGTCTTGTTCTCTGCTGGATCCCCACTGCTTCCAGCAGTGCCTGGCACACAGTAGGGGCTCAGTAAAAATTGGATGAGTGAGTGAATTCTTTCCAGGTGATGTAATAATGGCTAACATTTACTGAACACCTGCTATGTATTCGTGTTTTCTAAGCACTTTAAATATATACTAACTTGTTATAACCTTCATTTTACAGATGACATTTTACAGATGACAACAGGTGCTGGGTATATGTGTGTGTGTATTATTCTATCGATGACCTTGGTTTTATGGTTTACAAACATGTTTATTAACATCTTACTTGAGTCTCACCACTCCCCTAATTTTCGAGATGAGAGAACTGAGGCTCAGAAAGGTTAACTGACTTGCTCAAGGTGAGTCAGCAAAAAAAGTGTCAGAGCTGAAACTACAACCTAGGATTACACACCCTTCCCCCAAGTCCCCAGCTCTTTCCAGACACCAAGGCACCCCTGCCTGTGTCTAGAAGATGCTGTTCCAGCCCTCAGAAGCATTCCCTGGGAAGATAAGCTAGAGGAAGGGACAGATCTGCAGGCCCAAGCGGAGGTTGAACTCACTGAGGAAGGGGAATTAGCACAAGCTTGTTTCCCTTCAGTTACTGTGAAATCCTCACAAAGGACTGACAGCAAAGCAAAAAAGCAGACGCTGGAAAGGGAACTCCAGAGCAGACTGAAGGGGGATACAAACACTCCAATTCATGCTGGATCAGAAGTATTTTCGCCATCATGGCTGCCTTCTTCAAATTACCTTCTGCTCTATTTCCCAATTAAAGTACGGCTCATGGAGCTGAGAACAATACTGTTCTTCCAGCTTGTGGTCTGACCAGCACAAAAGGGAGGGGGAAAGATTTCCTTCTTCTTTCTTGACTGTAAGATCTTGCTGCCTTATAAAAAGAACTCTGATTCTCCAGTTGACTCATATCTGAACTTCCACCATTAGGGATTCATTCCTTTGGGTCTACACCTTGCTGCTCTTAACATATAGACACAACTGAGCAGGGCACAGTGGTGGGAGATGTTGTTGGTCATTGCCAACACATTCTGAATGAGCTTTGGGAACTTTCCTAGAGGCAGAACTCAGGGGAAAGAGCATGAGGGCACTAGTGGAAAGGGTGGAGAGGGGGAGAAAAAGAGAAAGAATAAGGTGGCTGGGTCAATTATCATATTATTACTATTATGAACTCTTAACCTCAGACCTTGCCTGATGAGGTCACTGGGCACCACTGAGTTTGGTGTTGTTCATGCTGTGTCTCACAGAGGCGCCCCTATCCATGAGCTTCTCTCTGGCAGTCAGAGCCTCTGCCTCTCCACCCACCATCAGTGTGAGGCCCAGAGAGGCGAGGCCACTTACTCAAGGTCACCCAGGGAACAGTAGGTGATGTTACGCCCAGGGCCACACCCAGGTTTCCATATACCCAGGTCAGTCCCCAGTCCCGGCCCTGTCAATTTTGGAGGCCCTGTTCCAGAAGGGGGCAGTAAGGTCACCCCGAGAAGGCACAGGGCACACATCAGTTACTTGAGCGCGGTTTACTGGCTTCCCTCCACATCACAGAGACTGGTGGGGCATTCTGCTGACCTTGCCCGCCTTTCTGGTATATATGTGCAGGGGTTATACCTCTACTGTCTTCCTGAAGTCCCCTCAGCAGAGAGCTCTCAGACCCCAAATGGTTGCTTCCTATCTGGAAAGCCTCCCTGCACCAGAGAAATGGCATAGTGGACAATAAGGGCAAGCTGTGCTACTGCCATTCCACCAGCAGAGGGCGGTGGCTGCGCTGCTCTCAGCTGCATCCTGAATTCTAGACTGAGGGGAAATGTAGCACGCCAGCTCTCTCTTCCTAAGGCTCTGGTTCCTGAGACACACTCCTGCCTTGGCTTGAATGCTTCCAGGCAACTGTAGCTTACTACTGTGATATACTCACTAGAACATTCTTTATATTGAGATGAAAATCTGCCTTCTTGTAACTCTCACTATGAGCACCTAGCTTTGCTTCCGGGCCACACAGAAAAAGTCAAGCACTTTTTTAATCTGCCAGTTCTTGGGAGTTGGAGTCCTGTTCCTAGTTGGCCACCTGCAGTGCTGTGTGATTTTTGGCAAGACACTTTCCTTCTCTGGGTTTTTACTTCTTACCTATGAGACAATGGGGCAGATTCTGTTTTTTTTTTTTTTTTTTTTTGTGGTACGCAGGCCTCTCACTGTTGTGACCTCTCCCGTTGCGGAGCACAGGCTCCGGAATCGCAGGCTCCGCGGCCATGGCTCACGGGCCCAGCCGCTCTGCGGCATGTGGGATCTTCCCGGACCGGGGCACGAACCCGTGTCCCCTGCATCGGCAGGCGGACTCTCAACCACTGTGCCACCAGAGATGCCCTTAACATCTTTATTGGAGTATAATTGCTTTATAATGGTGTTAGTTTCTGCCTTATAACAAAGTGAATCAGCTATACATATATCCCCATATCTCCTCCCTCTTGCGTCTCCCTCCCACACTCCCTATCCCACCCCTCTAGGTGGTCACAAAGCACCGAGCTGATCTCCCTGTGCTATGCAGCTGCTTCCCACTAGCTATCTGTTTTACATTTGGTAGTGTATATATGTCCATGCCACTCTCTCACTTCGTCCCAGCTTACCCTTCCCTCTCCCCGTGTCCTCAAGTCCATTCTCTATGTCTGCGTCTTTATTCCTGTCCTGCCCCTAGGTTCTTCAGAACCTTTTTTTTTTTTAGATTCCATATATATGTGTTAGCATACGGTATTTGTTTTTCTCTTTCTGACTTACTTCACTCTGTATGACAGACTCTAGGTCCATCCACCTCACTACAAAGAACTCAGTTTCGTTTCTTTTTATGGCTGAGTAATATTCCATTGTAGATATGTGCCACATCTTCTTTATCCATTCATCTGTCGATGGACACTTAGGTTGCTTAATGGGGTGGATTCTGATCAATCTAAGACTCCTTCCAATTCTGACATTCCAAACGACATCCCTTTCACAGTGACCGCGGAAGGGCAGAAGTGTGCACCCCACTCTTGGGGGGTTTCCAGTACTCATGGCACTGCTTTACCACCCTCCAAGCTACAACCTATTCTTAGACCTTTTCCTTAGGATTTGGGTTTTCTTGGCTGCTGCACACTCACCCACTTCCACCTGAGCTCATCTACAGCCCCGGCCACACCTGACACCTTCCACTAAGTGCACTGACCCAACTGCCATGCAGGGGTGCTGCTTGTGAGTCACTGAGCTCATACCCCTGGCTCTCACCATTCCACCTATAACGCCTGGACATTTGGTGGGGAGGGGAGAGGACAGGTTCAAGGGTGGCAGGTCCCCACCTCATCATCTGGAAGTGCCTTGATTTTTCTCGTTCCCTTTCCACCTCTCCCCAGGCCTCTCATCCTGGACCAGGATTCTTCCTGGTTCTCATGCTGCCTTTTCTTCTCATTTCCAAAGCTCAGCCACTGCGTGATTTGTGGTTTCTTTTGAGAGTCAGACGGACTCACTGTCGTTAAGACGTTTTTGTTTTAATTTCAAAAGTTATCCATACTCAAAGAAGACAACTTGAAAACACCCCCAAAGCATACACATACACACGCATACCCCAACTCCAAATCACCCAGTCATTCTACTATCCTCAGGGATAATCACTATTATTTTTGGTGTGAGTCTTCCCCAAGCTGCACTCAGTGAACAAGTGGAATCAGGGCCTTTCGTTCCTGCTCACTATCCCTGTGGGCACCCCCTCAGGCTCTCCAGGGCTCCCCCAAAAGTCGGGCATAATCAGAATTTTGTGAGTTGATGCACAGCCCCCCACAGCCTTGGAACACTACGTCTTCCTGTGAAGCACTTTAACCCTGGGATGTGGTGAGAGGCAGCCTCCAGGATGGCCCCCTGCAATCTCCACCTCCTGGTGTACACACTGGACCCTCCCACGTTGCACCAGCGTCATTGTGTGTGATGCTAAAGAATGCAGTGAGAGCTACAAAAGCCTGTGGTTTCTGCCTTGGGCTCGCTTCCTCTCTTGGATCACCAGTCAGAGGAGGCCGGCTGCCATGAGTGAGGACGCTTAGCCTGTGGAGAGGCCTGGGTGGTGAGGCAGTGAGCCCTCCTACCATCAGCCACATGAGTGAGCTTGGAAACAAGTTCCCCCAACTGAGCCTTCAGATGACTGTGGCCCCAGCCGACAGCTTAACTGCATACCTCATGAGAGATCCTGAGCCAGAACTTCCCAGCCAAGTTTGGGGGTAATTTGCTATGCACTAATAGAAACTAATACAGGCATAGTTTCCATCTGTCATGAGACAGGCAGAACAGGCATTATCATCTCAGATTTTGACGTGAGAAACCAAGGCACAGAAGAGCTAAGCCATGTGGGTGAGACGTTCACCTACATGTGGGTCCACAGCCAATGAGGAGTGAACCTGATGTGTGAACTTTCTTGGGTACCCAGCATGAACTCCAATCCCCTGACTTTTCAGAGGCCCCCTCCTCACTTAAAAAAAAAAGTCGTTAAAAAAAAAAAGAAAGAAAAAGGAAAGTTGGGGAATACAGATGAGGGATAACTACTATTATGACCTGGTGAATATCAGCTCCATTTTATACCCAGCTGGAGAGTTTTGTTTTTTCCTGTGCCATTAAATAGCCTTTGACATCACCATTTTTATTGGCTGTATTTTATTTCATAGTATGGCTATACCACAGTACATAAAGCAATCCCCTATTTTTGGATCAACAAGAGGTTCATAATTTCCAACACTTTAAAAAGGTTATGGTCAACGCAGTGGAATCTTTGCACACATTTGTAATATTTTTATAAGGATAAATTCCTGTATGTGAAAATGCTGGGTTAACGAGACTGCACTAAAAAAAAATGCTTTTCTTATGCATTTTTAAATGCCCTTGAAAAAAGCTGTACTAATTTATATTCCCATCAACAACTCAAGACCATTCCTCGAACCTCTGATAGCACAGGATGTTGTGATATCTATAATTTGCTTATTTTTAGATGAAGAAAATAAGATCTCATTGTTTTTATTTGCAAACCTTTGATGTCTAGTAGGGTTGATTATGTCTCCATTTGCTCACTGGACATCTGCATTTCTTTGCTTGTGAATTACCTCATTATATGAGGTATGCAAATTTTTTCTCATGGGACGTTTATCTTTTTCTTAATAAGAGCTGTTTGTATTAATCCTTCTTTACATTTAGTGTTCCTTTTCACTGTTGATCCATCTACAAAAGTGAATGATTCTAAATATTTTTACTTTGTCTCTTGGTCCCTATCCAGTTCCATATCTAGTTGGTTATCTATAAATAATCTTTTTATTAGCAGGAAACTGTTAGGGATTTCTTTGTTGAACCCAAAGAACCACCCTTGGGATGATCTTTCCAGTAAGTTCGGATTTATTCCTGGCCCAGGGGCACAGAATCATAGTTAGCTCAGAGATAGCTTTGCTCATAGCTCTCCAAGTGGGGCCACCCAGTGATACACCAGAAGTCAGGGGCAGTCATGGGAATGGGTTCCTCTTGTTATCCCTCCTGGCCCGGGCCCACTCCTGTGTTTATGCAAAGCACTGCAATTGCTTTCAGAGAATATGTTCCACCCACTAGGCCAGAATAATCTACCACACTCCTCACACCTATACCCACTTTGCCCTGGCCAGAGAGAGGCCCTGTCAAGATTCCCATTAGGGAGTCCACCCATCTGTAGGTTGGCAAAGGTACCTGTATAGATTTCAAACACTCAGACGCAAATAAGCTATTGTCCAAGTGTAAACAAGGTGTCTCGCTTCTCAAAGTCAGAGTCCTGTCTCAGGCTTCCTAAGGGATCTATTATTATGTGTATTTCTTTGCCAGCTCAAGTAAGAGGCAACCTTGAGCTTGAAATCCTCCAAAGGCTTCCCTCCGCACTTAGGTGAAAATCCTAACTCCTTCATAAGATCTCTAGAGTTCTGGGTAATCTAGCCCTGCCTATCTCTCCAGCTGCATCTCCCACTGCTCTCCTGCTCATGCACGATGCTCCCCCTACATTAGCCTTCTTTTCTATCTTGGGCCTTAGCACATGCTGTTCCCTCTGGCTAAGACACCTTTCCCTGTGGTCTTTTTTTTTTTTTTTTTTTTTTTTGCGGTACGTGGGCCTCTCACTGTTGTGGCCTCTCCCATTGCGGGTCCAGCCGCTCCGTGGCATGTAGGATCTTCCCGGACCGGGGGACGAACCCGTGTCCCCTGCATCGGCAGGCGGACTCTCAACCACTGCACCACCAGGGAAGCCCTCCCCGTGGTCTTTACATGACTGGATCCTTCCCATCCAAGTTTTCAGAGAGATCTTTCTTAACCATCTTATCTTATATATTCCTCCTAAGTCTCTACTGCATTACTGAGTTGTTTTCACAGCACTTATCCCTATCTGAAACAATCTTACAGACTGGAATGTTTTCTTGTTTATAGTTTGTGTCCTTGTATTGCCTGTGACTGGCCCACAGAGCTCCTGAGAACAGGGACCTTGTCTGTGCACCCTGTCTGCACTGTCTGCATGATCCAGAAGGTTCTCTCATCTCCTGTGGCTCCCCTTGTTGCTCCCTCCTCCCACCCTCAGCCATGCCTGCAGATTGCCAAGTCTGGGCATTCGGGGGTTGGGGGGGCAGACGACCCAGGCCATCTCGCTGACTGAGGCTTCCTATGTGCCAGGTACTGCTAACCTGCTAACCTCTTGGCCTACCTCATCTTGTCTTCTTCTGGTTCTATCATTTTGCAGCTGAGTGACTTTAGATATGTTACGTCACTTTCCTGTGCCTCAGTTTCCTCATCTGTAAAATGGGGCAGCCTTTGTTTCACAGGATTGCTGTGAGCATTCAGTAAGACAAGGAACAGTCCCTGGCCCACTGCACGCGCTCAATAGGTGTGAGTGATTATCGTTCTCATAACAACCCTGCCAGGTAGGATTTATTTATTTATTTTAACATCCTTATTGGAGTATAATTGCTTTACATTGTTGTGTTAGTTTCTGCTGTATAACAAAGTGAATCAGCTATACATATACGTACATCCCCATATCCCCTCCCTCTTGCGTCTCCCTCCCACCCTCCCTCAGGTAGGATTTATTACTTCCAGTTTATAAATAAGACCAAGGTTTTAGGGTCTATAGCTCAGCTGGGAAGTAGCTGAGTCAGGATTCTAGCTCCAAAGCCTATGACTTCATGGCCACATATTCTAATTCTTTTTATAGAGACAGACCTAACCGATCTGAAGTCTCTCTCTTCTTAGCAACTGCCTCCCCACAAATATAGAACTAGCTCTTTCTGCATTCTTGCAGCGTGAGTCAATGCCACATTACCCCAGGCTTCAGTGTACTCTCCCGTCTCACAGATGAGGCAAACTGAGGCTGAGAAGGAGTACATGGGTGAGCAGAGAAGCCCAGTGCAAAGCTGGTTCACCAGATACTGCTTCTAGACACCCAACCTGGCTAATTCTCCACGTAGGGGTATGGCTGTGGGCAGCTGGGCTGGGATCTGCCGGAAGCCTCTGTCTTGTCCACAGAGCCTGACCCATCACATCCCTTGTCCACGGGTTTAATTTCAAAGATCTGTAGTCAGGCAGACTTGGGGCTTTGGCTAAGACTTGTCACCACTCTGAGCCTCAAGAGGTTTCCTCGTCCAAAAAGATCTCAGTCTAGTATCCTGGTGGAACCCTGGCTGTTGGGAATAGAAGGTTGAGTGGGAATTGTCCCCGGCCTCAAGGAGCCCAGCAGGTAGTAGCAGGAACAGGTGTGAAAACAGACGGAGACCCTCCGAGTGGCAGGGACGGGTGCGAGCAGAACCAGCTGGTAGATCAGAGGGAGAAGCAAGGCAGCTCTGAGAGCTTTCCCCAAGGCGGTGCCCCGGAGCTGTGCGGAAAGGATAGGCAGGGTTCCTCCACGTGAAGGGGAGGGGGAAGGGCAAGGAGGTGGGAAAGACCGGGACGCCTCAGGGCTGGTATGGAGGATGGGGTGAATCCCGAAGGAGGGGTAGGACGTTCGGTGCAACCAGGTAGGTGTGAACTTAATCCGGAAAGGGAGAGGAAGGCTTGGGAACTTTCAGAGTCAGGGTGGCCCCGAGAGAGTGAGGGGAGATCCAGGAGGGGCGAGGCTGGAGAGAGGGACTGCAGTGCCTGCTCGCTGTGCAGACGGGCACTTCACTGTGACTGTGGGGCCTCTCATGACCCTGAGGAGAAGCTGAGAGTTGTATCTCGCCCAAGGTCACACAGCTAGTTTCTGGCAGGGCCAAGATTTGGAGCCAAGTCTTCTGAACATAAAGCTGTTTACTACTATAATATATATATTTATGTGTATTTATGTGTACTACTATAATATATATATTTATCTCAAGGAGGTGACTGCAATAGTATACATTAAAAATGACAATGCAGAGGCCTCCTGTCCACCATGGAGCTAAGAGAGACACAAAGCTCCTTTGGCCCCTTCCTTACCCATCCCCCAATACTCAGCTTCCCCCCACCCCACCCCCGCCAGCCCCCGCCTTACTGACCACTCCAGCTGTCCAGGAAGAGCTCACTCAGGGAGAAGGGAGGCACCTTCTCAGGCCATTTCCCTTTCTTTGTCTGCGGCTCAGACAGGAGGGGTTAGCTGGGCAGGAGCAGGGGTTGGAGAAAGAAAGGAAGAAAGGAAATTCCCAACAGCTGTCAGGAAAGAGACTGTCTCTTGGAAATGCTATCACCCTCTCCCTAGGTCCTGTAAGTTCGAACACTGGGGGATAGGGGAGGCTGTCATCCTTTGCCTTTCACATGAGCATCACCCCACCCAACTCACGTCCTAAAATCTCAGCTCCCTTCTACTTCACTTTCAGTACGTCTGAGCACCATCTGATGACTTGGCATATGCCAGGTCTTGTGCCAGTGGCACAGAATATCCCCAAGGAATTCTCTGTCTGAAGCCCCTTCCCTACCTCAAACAAATGGGGCACCCAGTTTTGGCAAGTAGAGTAAGCTGTTAATGGCAGAATCTAGGTGGCGTTCACTGCAGAACTATTTAAACTTTGATGTATGTTTGAAAAGTTGCATAATAAAATGTTGGCAGAAAAAAGCTATCTTTCCCAACCCAAAGTATCTAATGGATAAACATGTGACATTTTGCCATCAAAGTTAGGAATAAGACACCACTATTATTTAACACTTTCCTGGAGGTACTAGCCAAAGTAATTAGAAAAGAAAAAGATACTAGAGGTATAAAGATAATAAATAAATAGGTAAAATTATCACTACTCACAAGTGATAAGATAGCACCCCTAGACAACCCAAGAGAACCACTGAAAAACTACTGTAAACTATCAGCAAATTCAGGAACATGGTGGGATAAAAAATTTACTATAGCGAGGAGAAAAGCTAAATATGTATAACAAGAAGTATATAAGATCTATGTATAAGACCTTATGTATAAGATCTAGGAAAAATTTTAACACACTACAAAAGGCCACAAGAGACTAGAACAAGTAAACTATGTTCATAGATGAACTCAACATTAGAAGGCTGTCCACTCTCTTTAATTTATTCTATGAATTGAACATAGTCCTGGTAAAAAATAAGAGGGTTTTTTGTATCTATATAAGCAGATTCCAAAATTAAATACTGAAATAAACAGGCAACAAGGGTCAGCTAACATTTGAGAAAAGATCATGATGAATGATGACTAGCCTTAATGATGTTAAAACACATTATAAAGCCTTAGTGACACAGCACTGTGGTACTGGTACATGAATAGAGAGACAGATCCGTAGAAAAGAATGGACAGTCCATAAATAAACCCAAATACATGCAGAAACGTAGAGTGTAGTAAAAACTGCATTTCAAATCAGCAGAGGAAAGATGGATTTTTCATTAAGCGGTATTAAGACAACTGGATAACCACCTGGAAAAAAATTAAGTTGAATCTATACCTCATACTTTACACCAAGATAAACTTCAAATGAAGCAAAGATTTAAATATAAAAATGAAATTATCAAAGTATCGGAAGGCCTGGTAGGAAGACTACTTTATAACCTCAGAGAAGGAAAGGACTTTCTAACCATGGTCCAAGATCCAGAAAAGACAAAAGACTGGTAAATTAGACTTCTTGAAATTTCAAAGAGGAAATCTCCAGTGCAAAAAGCGCCATTTGAAAGGTATATTTGCAACTCATACCCTAAAAAAAGGGGCTAATTTCCCTAATATATAAAGGACTTTTAAAATCAATAAGAAAGGAACCAGTCATCCTACAGAAAAAATGGGTAAAGGATATGGATAGACAATTCACACAAAGAGGAAATGCAAATAGATTTTAAACGTATAAAGATATATCAACCTCGTTTTTGATAAGATATTCACTGAAGCTACTCTGAGAAAGTTTCCCACTCACCATCTTGGCAAAAATTTTTAAAGTACAGTAATATTCCATTTTCAAGGGGGTAGGGAAATGTATACTTTGCTGGTGAGAATATAAATTGTTACAACCTCAGTGAAAGACAATTTTGTCAAATGTCTATCAAAATTTCAAAAGCACATACCTTTTCCCCCCAACTTGAAAATTTGAACTATGGTATATTTATATCCAATAAAATACTGAGATCTCAGCTATATAACTTCTTAAATTTGTACATAAGTACATACTCACGTAAGTACTACTGCAATCAAGATTTCTATCACCCTAAAAGTGTCCTCATGCCAACTCAAAATGCAACCACTATTCTGACTTCCAACATCACAGATCAATTTTGCCTATTTCTGAACTTTGCATAAATGAAATCATACAATGTGTATTGTTTTGTGTCTGGCTTCTTCTGCTCAACATGTTTTAAAGATCCATCATTGCTGCTGTGGGTATTAGGAGTTATTCTTTTTTACTGCTGTGTACTGTTCTATTTTATAAATCTTTCACAATTTGTTTATCTGGCTGAGGGAGGTTTGGGTTGTTTCTAGTTTAGGGCTATTATGAAAAAAGCTGCTATGGACATCCTTCTACAAGTCTTTTTTTTTTTTTGTGGATATATGTACTCATTTTTCTTGGGTATAAGCCTATGAATGGGATTGCTTGGTCATAGGATGGACATTTGCTTAACTTTTTTAGACACTGCGGAACAGTTTTCCAAAGTGGCTGTAACATTTTACACTCCCACCAGCAAAGTACGAGAGTTCCAGTTGCTCCTCATCAACACTTAACATTGTCAGTCTTCCAAATTTTGGCCATTCTGGTGTGTGTATAGTAATATAACTCATGGTTTTGACTTGCATTTTCCTAGTGAGCAACAATGGGCACTGCATGGAGATAAACAATTTATACAAAAATGAAGAGCAAACAGGTGTTCAACAAATAAAGAGAGTTTCAGCCTCAGTCTTGATAAAAGTATGCTAATTAAAACTACTCTGAGAAAGTAGCAGCTTTTCATAGGCTTATTGGCCATTTGGAGGTCCACTTTCACGCAATGCCCATTTAAGTCTTGCGCCCACCCCTTTTTTTTTTTTAACATTTTTAAATTCCTCATGTATATGCATTGCAAACGTTGCCCCTATGTCTGTGGTTTGCCTTTTCACTTTCTTCATGGTATCTTTTGATAAGCAAACGTTTTTTAATTTTGATACGGTCCAATTTATCAGTTGTTTTTATAATCATTGTTTTTTGTGTCCTATTGAACAATCTTTGCCTACTATAATGTCAGGAAGAAATTCTCCTGTGTGTGTGTGTGTGTGTGTGTGTGTGTTTCCTGGGAGAAAGTACATACCTCTAGAACCATCAGTTCAATTTCTAGAAATTTATTCTACAGTTATATGAAACAAGGCATGTCCACAGTTCTTCTCTGCAGCACTGTTTGTGATAGTGAAGTTTGGAAACAATCTAGATAGTCATTAGCGGGCAATATGTGGCTCAACAAATGATGGTGCGTCCAAACAAGGGAACACTGTGTAGCTGTAAAAATGGATGAGGAAACTTTCTGTATTTGATGTGGAAAGCTCTCCAATATATATAATTCCACACAAAAAAGCAAGATACGTAGAGAACAACATAAGTACTGTGCTGTCATTGTGTGAAAAGGAATATGTGTGTATGAATATACATACATATTTCAGGAAAGACATTTGAGAAACTGAGCACTGGTTGCCTCCTGGTAGACAAACTGAGTAAGTGGAAGCTAAGTATGAGAGGCACACTTTTCACTGTATGTCCTTTGCTTTTGAAGTTTAAACTATATGAAGATTTTTACCTATCTGAAAAGAAATACTTGTAAATAGATGTTATTCTAAGTAGGTAAGATTTTCTATATGTGGATATTGGTGAGAAAGGGCCGCCCAGAGTGGGGAAGAGCTAGAGTAAAGGTGTGAAGGAGAGAAAGTCAAGTCCCCCATGCCTGGGGAGGTGACAGCACTTATAGACCTTTATGTCCAGCCTCACCACAGCCTCAGTGTTGCATTCCAATCAGCAGGGGCTTTCACTGTCTCAGGTGCAAGCCCTCTGGGATGGCTGGTAGCACTGAGCCCACAGGGAAGTGCCTACCACTGTCAGGACTGTGTTGGGGTACTTGATCTACCCTGTGTTATTTAAACCTTGTTCCCATCCCAATGAGGAGTCTTAGGAGTTATGTCTATTGGACAGAGGAGGAAAGTAAAGCTCAGAAAGGTTAAGTAACTTGTCCAAGGTCACACAGCCATGAAGTAGCCTAACTGGGACCACGGCTGTGTATCTTCCCCTCTCCAGAACTCTGGAAGAGACGGTGGGAAAAGGGAGGATGGAAAGAGTTAAGCACCCAAGAGCAAGCAACCGGGCTCTTCCCTGGCTCTTTCTCAGGCAGCCCCTCCCCCTCCCACCCAGGTTGCTATTTGGCCTGGGGCCCCATCCACAATTCCCAACTGCCGCCCCCCCATCCCCCCCCACCTCTCCCACCCCCACCCCTCCACCGACTGCAGGAAGGAGGGACAGATGGCAGGCGAGGATGAAGCCCCCAGCCAGGCTCACCCAGCTGTCACTTTGGAGAGAACCATGCATATCCTCCTCCTCCTCTCTTGAACAATTGGGAGCTGGCCAGCCTGGCCCCAGCTGTTCCCTCTCCCTGGTCCAGGGCTCCTGCAGACACATGCTTCTGAGGCCTTTGTCTCCAGGGGAGGAGAAACAGACTACCAGAACGTGAGAGCTGGACAAGAAAGACCTCAAACGACAATGGGTTCGACATCTCATTTCACAGATGGGGAAACTGAGGCCCAGAAAGGCAATGGGACTTGCCCAAGGTTACAAAGAACCAGGCAGAGAAGTCAGGCTTCCCCACTGCCAGCAAAGTGTAGGATTTGGGGGACCTCACAGGGGTGCTCAGGCAGGTTGCATTGCCCCCTCCCCACCAAGCTTCCACCAGAGCACTTCTGCTTGTCTTGATTTCAGACAATTATAATCTGCCTGCAATTTTATTTCAGCGGTCTTCAACCTGGGTCCATAGACCCTTTAAGAGGTCTATGAGCTTGGCTAGGAGGAAAATCACATCTATATTTTCACTAGCTTCTAAATGAAATTTAGTATGTCCTTTGTTTATAAATGAGGCAACAGACCACAGAAGCATTAGCTGAACCTGTAACTTTTTCATCAATAGACGTCATAGATATTTTCGGATCTCCTTACCCTGTTACTGCTATCTCAAATATTGTTTACACTCATCACTGCTTTGAAGTTACAGTACTGATTATGCTGTCTACTTGATCATGTTATTTAATGCATTAATATAAAAGCACACTGACTACTATATCACAATTCTGGTATATATTTTGATAACTAAATTTCAATGTAATTGGTTTCCTTTGTAATCCTGTATATTTTATTTTATGTACTTAAAAACCTTGCTATGTGAATGGGTCCATAGGCTTTTCTAAACTACGCCTACTGCCCTCAGAAGTTGAGATAAAGGAGTAAGCCTGGGGATGGGGGCAGGGCTGGCTGGTGTCCCAAGTGAGGAAGCCCACACACAGAGAGAGGCTTGCTCTGTGCCAGGCATCCTTCCAGGCTTTATGTAACACCTCACTGAATCCTCAGAACGCCCTTGGGAAGGAGGGTTAAAAGAGACTGGTATTTCTCCCATTTTGCAGATGAGAAAACAGAGGCACAGAAGAGTTAGGTCACTTGCCCAAAGTACATGGCTAGTAAATGGTAGAGCTGGGACTTGAATCCAGATAGACCAAGGCCAGAGCCTTCGTGCCTCCTCATTGGGCATATGGCTTCCCTGTCTGGGTAGATGGGAGCCTCTCACAAAAAGTCCCTAAGGTGTTGCTGCTGCTGCCTGGGTGCTTCTCTTGGTGGCGGCGGTGGTGGAGGAATGGGATCCTGAGGGTCTGCTGCCCGAACTGATCATCTGACACATGGGGCTGTAACTAGCTACGCGACCCTGACCAAGTCCATTGACCTCTTTCGGCCTCAGTGTCTCCATCGATAAAATGCAGAGTTCTAAGCACTGCCACCCATACCTTCCCCCTCTGGTGTTCACTTGAGGGATGACCCACTTGGAAACTTAGGCATAGGTTGCTTAGTAACTAAAATCAAGGTCTTGGCTGAATAGAATGGAAAGTGGGGAGGACAGGCTAGCATCATGCTAGCTGATGCCACACAGCAGTCTCTTGTCTTAAGAGGCTGAGTGCTGTGACCTATCTCACCCCATCCTACCTCCCAATCAAGGTGGCCTGGCCCTTTAAGAGCCTTGGGATGGGGATGGAGGTTGGGGAGGGACTTGAGGAAGGCCATCCGGAAAAGGAAACTGCCTAAGGCCTAAACCAGAACTGGAGTTTCTGAGGCTAACACATACTCATTGTTCTGGAAGCTGCCAAAAGATGACCAAATAGTAGGGGTCTTGGCCAAGGCCTCAGGGCCCCACTGGTCCCCAGGGAGATGCTCTGTTTCAAGCTAGTCCACCTTAGTTCCACTTCCTGTGCCCCTCCTGAGCCCTATACCACTTCTGCTACCTGAAGTGTGGGAGTCCATGGACCAAGGAGGAGGGAGCTTCTGAAACTACAGCCTCAGGCCTGACAGGACAGGGCACGGGGATGGCTGTCCTGTGTGGACAGCTCCCCCTGCTGTCTGTGAAATTCCACTGTTAGCAACACATTCCTTTGGGTCTCAAGCGTTTGGTCTCCTTAAAACTAATCTAACCTTAACCAAGTGAAAAATCCCCTGGTAAAGGAAGCCACTGTCATCACCAACACTTTAGTAGGTCTGATTCTGTACTCAGGAGCAGCTGAGTGCAAGGATTCCTGGGTAAGGGCACTGAGGGCATTCACGCATGCTATAGAGAGTTGGATAAGACCCTTCTCCTTGGGGCCAGGATTTCTCCTGGGTCCAACAAGGTGCTTGGAATAGTGACCATGTAAGACTGGAATTGGAGCACTGGAGAGGTGGGCGTGGGCCGTGAGGATCGTGTGGCCTCAGGCTCAGGGCACAGAATCTCACACCCATGCCCACCCAACAGGCCTGTGCCTCGCATCCGAGCCAGCTGGATTCCAGAGAGCCCCTGTTCCCAGTTCCCTTCCCCACCACCAACCTGGAGCTTATTATAGTAGTCGTAATAATAGAAGCAGTACAGCGCAGGTTTATTGAGTACTGGCTGTATACCAGACACGATATGCATCCCTTATCTCTTTTAACCCTGGCGGAGAAGAGGACTCCCGACAAGCAGGCAGGCTGACTTAGAGGTACATGATTGGGCCCCAAAGCGGGAGAGTCCCCTCCCCTAATTCCCTTCCTCCGGGCACTCAGCCTGGTACATTACATCCGTGTGCCCCTCTGGAGGGCTCTAGGCACCTTCCTAGAGCAGGGTGGCGGTTCACTGCTAGGAATGCTCGGGGGGGGGGGTGTGTCTGGTAGGAAGGCCAAAGACAAGCCTCCCCGCTTGCTGACTGTGGGCGCAGGTGCCCAAGGGCTATTTCTGGGCCTGAGTGGACTGAGGAAGGGGAGGGGATGGGCGAAGCCCTCGGCATCACGATAGTTTCTAGTTACCGAGCACACACTCCATGCCAGGTTATGTGCTAAGTGCTTGATACAGCACCTTATTTAATCATCACAGCTACCTGGGAAACAAGTACCATTATTATTTCACAAACAGAGAAAGTGAGGCACAGAGAGGTTACATGCCCAGGGGTTTCCAGCTAAGGGATGGAGCTTTGATTTCTAAAGGTACCGGGGTCTCCGTCAGAGGGAAAACGGGGAGCAGAGCAAGCTAACTGTCAAGCTGGTTTGGAATCCAGGATGGTACCTGCGGTCAGAGTGAGGGCGCGTGGCGGGAGTTCACAGTCCTAGGGGACCAGGCCCTATTACTTCCAGCTTCACTGGCTCTGCTAGGAAAGAGAAGAATGAAGCTAGCAGAGGCCCAGGCCCTGAGGCAGAGGGATGGACTCTTTGACTCCCCAGGATACCCACCAGCCAGGCTGTATCCCTGGCCCATGTACCTCCAATCCAGAGACAGCACCTCATCCCATAACCGAGGAATAAAACCAGGGAGAGACACTTCCCCTTCTGCGGAAACGCTTGCCTTCATTTTCTCAAAAATAAGAAATTGTTCTTCCAAAAAAGGGAAGAACATCAAGCCAGGGTGTCAATCTCACGCCTCAGACGAACGCAATGCAGTTGAGACTTCTCTCTCTTTCCAGTGCCTTCTCCCCCTTTCCCAAAGTCACTTACTGTATATATATATACACACACACACACACACACACACACACACACACACACACACACACACACACACGCACGCTGTCACAGGCTTTGAGATGCAAATTGCACCAAGCAGAAGGCAGCTTGAAGAACAAAGAACGATTGAGGGAAGATCTGAAAGATGGAATTGGAAAAGGCTCTCTGAATTCTTCGGGAGAGGGGAGACCTCTCTGCAGAGGGGAGCAGGGATGATGATCTGGGACTTTTTTATGGGAGAGAGGATCGAGAGGCCCAGTGCTGACTGTGGGGAGTGATGGGGAGGGAGTGTTACAGAAATCTGGAGTGGAGGCCAAGGCTCTGGGTGAGCAAAGAAGTCTGGTTTGATTACAGTCTTCAGCACTGAGCTGGGCACTTTTCCCCTTCTCCTTTTAACATTAGGCCTCAAACGTACTGTGAGTCATGGAGCGAACAGGTCTGCCAACATCTGGGTTTGTTCCAGAGCAGCTAGGTAGGGCAATACTGTTCTAAGGGCTTTAAGGGGAGGATGCAGCCCCCCTTCAGTCCGGGAAGCCCCTGTAGGACACCACATTGTCCCTGGAGCCTGGAGGGGAGGGGCTCCCAGGACCAGCAAAGAGAAAACTCTGGCTGGGTAGATGTGGCACAGTGCCTCTGGGACCTGGCCTCACGTCAGCCCAGTGCCCAGTTGCTCAGCACCTACTGTGTGCAGGCCCTGTACAAATCAGACATGTCCCCACTCTCAGGGGCTCTCAGTCTAATCAAGGCAGCTAACTGGACTGCCAGCTAACTGGACTGGTCTTACTGTGGCATCCCCAATTCTAGAACTGCGATTGAAAGAGCAGGTACTCAATAAACATTTATAAGATGGATGGGTGAGCGAGTGGGTCGGTGGATGCATGGATGGGTGGGTGGGTAGATGGATGGATAGGTGAGTGGATGGATGGATAGGTGAGTGGATGGATGGATAGGTGAGTGGATGGATAGCTGGATGGATAAGCGGGTGGGTAGATGGACAGATAGATGGACTAACCATCTAGAAAAGAAGTAAGCATGTAGACAGCACTCTAAGCGATAGACACAAAATGCCTCCGATGGGTACTGGGATGGGGAAAGCTTCATGGAGCTGGCCTCATCTGACTTGGGCCTTGAGGGATGAGATGGAGACATTCTTACACTCTTCACAGTGCCTACCAGCACACGAATGAGGACCTATTTGCATAAGATGATGCCAGAAGGGAACAGAATTGTGAGAGCTAAATTGAACTCTAGAGATCATGTGGTCCAACCCCATCATTTTGCACATAGGAAAACTAGGGCACGGGAAGGTTAAGAGACTCACCTAAGGTCACACAGTAACTAAGTGGCAAGGCAGAGATTCCAGCAAGGTCTGTTTGCTTTTAGAGCCTGATCTCTTAGCACCGTCCCGTGCTGCTCTCCTGCTCCAGGGCTCTGCTCTCCTCACTGAGATGCCTTGTGGAATTTTGCTACCATTTCTGCTGCAGCCCAGCTCCACCACCCACCCCTGCAGGGCTGGGGAGACCAGGAGCAACTGCTCAGCCCTGGTTAGGCCTCTACCCTTGAATACCACAGACAGGGGAAGAAGCAAGAGGAGGCCACATTGATTGGGTTGGGAGAGGACGATACAGCATCCCATCCCCAAGACCCAGGGGTAAATGTTCCACCACCAGGTTGTTGAGACTAAGCACACATGAAGGGGGAAAGTGGAAGCCATATGGCTTACACAGGGAGTAGGAGTGACCCCTCTCTGGAGACCAAGTCCAGCATCCCAATCCCAGAATTGGGTTATTTGCATTATATGAAGTTAAATCTGAACGTAAATTAACCAGGGACTCTAGTTTCTGGAGAATGCAATAACGCCCATCATTTTGAACTGCTGGCAGGAAGCAGTTAAGATGGACCTGTTCCATAGCTCCCTCCACGCACCATGGAGTTGGTTCCTTGAACAAGACATGGGCAGGACCCTATAGGGAACTCCCAGCTGCCTGGCCCACCAATGGGATGCCCCCTGCACATTTCAGAGACAAGGTCTGATGCTACTTGGGTCCCCAGTGCCTGGCACGGGACTGGGTGCCCAGTGCACGCCCCATGACTGAAGGAGTAATGCTCTCTTGTATGGTCCCCTGTTCCAGGACGCCTTCCCTCACCTCTCCTTGCTGACTAAAATTGTTGCTTCCGTCCTTCAGAGAGGAAACTTCCCCACCGTCTAGGAAATATCTGCTCTCATGGCTTCCAGAAAAGATGGACACGTGAGGCATCCGCACATCACAGGAGCTCATAAAGTACTGGCTGAATTAATGTTCAAGGAAATCCTTGGACATGTGGAGACATTCAAATGACAGTAATAATAATACAAGGCACATCTGGAGACACGCCTCTCCCTGACCCTCTGTAAAGTGGGCTGGCATGTGGCTGGGGGAGCCCTGGCCTTAAATTCTGCCACTTGTGTGCTGTACAGTCTCCAAGGAGTCACTTGACTTCTCCAAAGCTCTATTTTTTCATCTATAAAATGGGAAAAATAACGGTACCTTCATCATGGGACTTGAGGTAAGATTCAAAAAGAGCTGGTATGTTAGACCCTCAAAAGCTCCCAAGGTGATTCTAGTGGACAACCAGGGCTGAGGACTGCTGGGTTACGGGGAAAACCCAGACCCCTGATATCCACGCCAGGTTTCTTTCCTTTCTCCTAGGTGCCAGGGAGGTAGTAGGTAGCTGGCTAAAGCTCAGGCATGCCAAGCTCGCCTTCCAGCTTCGGCCTTCTTGTGGTCTGGATGTAGACGCGGGAGGCAGGCGGCCCTGACGGAGTGCAGCAGGAAAGGGGCCGTGTACCTGGGGAGGCCCCAGTCATTAATCAGGCCTCTGGGCACCGTGCCTGGTCTCTGGAATATTCATAAGGCCCCTCCAGCTGTGCCAGGCAATCAGGGTGCTGATTGCTCCCCCATCTGCAGCTTAACTTTCCACTCCAGAGAGGAGAGAGCTGGCGGCTGAATGTTAACCAGGGAGAAAACTGGCCTGAACAAGAGCCCCAGGAAAGACAAATCCACTCCTTCGAGATCTGCCGGCCTGGCCAGAACTTATCCATCCCCCAGCGTCACAGGCAGTGGAAAGAGTCGCGGGTTCAGAAATAAGTGAACTGGTTTCTGGCGGCTCTGCAGCCTGTTTCCCCAGCTGTAAAATGGGGATGGCTCTACCACACGCCCCAAGAGGATTGATGAAGACGGAGTTTCTTGGACTGGAGTGCTGTACAAAGGCAAGGCATCATCATTGCTTGTAGCTGTTGTGGGCATGCTTCCTACCCTGGGGAAAAGTTTTTAATCACAAATATTGAGAAGTCTCAGGCAAGCTGGCTTTAAGGGAAACTGAACAAAGGAAGAAAAGTTCTTGGAAAAGTCAGCCTCGGGCTCGGCCTCAGGGCAGGGACTTGGGGGTGCCAGGCTTGCTATTCTCATCTGTCCCAAACCTCTCAGAGAAGCAAGAAAGGAATGGGAAGGACATTTGACAGTAGACGGCCAAAAATTCAGAAAAGAACTACAAAAGCAGACAGTGTTCTGTGGCCTTCTGGTTGCCCAGGAAAAGAGTCTGGATCCAAGCAGTGCAGGGACAAAAGTGTGCCCCCATGAGTTCACAGCTCATGAGTGACGCTCTAAGCAATGATTAGGACTCACCAAGATATGGCCAAAATCTTTCCTGTGTTTGTGTTGAATAATACAGGAAACTGTTTTTAGAGAGATTTCTATCTAAACGGAGGGAAAAAAAAAAACTGGAGCTAAAATAATATGACCTTCTTCCTAGAAAACCGACCAATGTGGAACAGCTCATCTCTCCTGCTGACAGACAATGAGGGTCCTGAACTTGGCATTATTGTTATTGCTGTTTGTTGCTGCCCCCCCGCTCTATCCCCAAGACCAGCCAGCCCACAACAGTGTGCTCAGCCCTGACCACAGAGGGCAGGACACTGACAGCCTTGGCCGAGGCAGCAGGGGAAGGTAAAAGTCGGCCTGGTTCCTAAGCAGCCCCTCTCTGGGGGCAGGACCCTGTTCTGCAGAGTCTCAGACGTCAGGGTCCTGCCTCAGACTAAAGGAACTGTTCAGATCCAGGAGCTGCCTTGCGCCTATCCTCCAGCCCTTCACCCTCACTCTGGGTACTTGTATCTTGCTAGCATTTTCTCCAGCCAGCTCAGAAGCACGTGTTCCTCTGGAAGAAAACATTTGTCATATACATCAAATGAGTGCTGAACTGAGCCCCTACTCTGGGTTATTTGTTCTCTGAAATCTCACAGGTTCCCTCTTCATGTCAACAAATTGCTTTTATTTCTTTTTTTTTTCCTAAAGTATAAAACATTAAGTGTTTATCTAAAAAAAATTTAGATAATATAGTTAAGGAAAAAGAAGAAAATGAAAGAGCGCTCATGATCCCAATACTCAGAGATAACCACTTTTAACATTAAATGTGGGACTTCCCTGGTGGCGCAGTGGTTAAGAATCCGCCTGCCTGGGCTTACCTGGTGGCACAGTGGTTGAGAGTCCACCTGCCGATGCAGGGGACATGGGTTCGTGTCCCGGTCCGGGAAGATCCCACAAGCCGCGGAGCGGCTGGGCCAGTGAGCCATGGCCACTGAGCCTGCGCATCTGGAACCTGTGCTCCGCAACGGGAGAGGCCACAGCAGTGACAGGCCCGCGTATCGCCAAAAAAAAAAGAATCCTCCTGCCGAATTGTATCAAACATTTAGAGAAAAACTAACACCTATCCTTCTCAAACTCTTCCAAAATATAGCAGAGGGAGGAACACTGCCAAACTCATTCTATGAGGCCACCATCACCCTGATACCAAAACTAGACAAAGATGTCACAAAGAAAGACAACTACAGGCCAATATCACTGATGAACATAGATGCAAAAATCCTCAACAAAATACTAGCAAACAGAATCCAGCAGAACATTAAAAGGATCATACACCATGATCAAGTGGGGTTTATTCCAGGAATGCAAGGAGTCTTCAATGTATGCAAATCAATCAATGTGATATATCATATTAACAAACTGAAGGAGAAAAACCATATGATCATCTCAATAGATGCAGAGAAAGCTTTCGACAAAATTCAACACCCATTTATGATAAAAACCCTGCAGAAAGTAGGGATAGAGGGAACTTACCTCAACATAATAAAGGCCATATATGACAAACCCACAGCCAACATCGTCCTCAATGGTGAAAAACTGAAAGCATTTCCACTAAGATCAGGAACAAGACAAGGTTGCCCACTCTCACCACTCTTATTCAACATAGTTTTGGAAGTTTTAGCCACAGCAATTAGAGAAGAAAAAGAAATAAAAGGAATCTAAATCGGAAAAGAAGAAGTAAAGCTGTCACTGTTTGCAGGTGACATGATACTATACATAGAGAATCCTAAAGATGCTACCAGAAAACTACTAGAGCTAATCAATGAATTTGGTAAAGTAGCAGGATACAAAATTAATGCACAGAAATCTCTTGCATTCCTATACACTAATGATGAAAAATCTGAAAGTAAAATTAAGGAAACACTCCCATTTACCACTGCAACAAAAAGAATAAAATATCTAGGAGTAAACCTACCTAAGGAGACAAAAGACCTGTATGCAGAAAATTATAAGACACTAATGAAAGAAATTAAAGATGATACAAATAGATGGAGAGATATACCATGTTCTTGGATTGGAAGAATCAACATTGTGAAAATGACTCTACTACCCAAAGCAATCTACAGATTCAATGCAATTCCTATGAAACTACCACTGGCATTTTTCACAGAACTAGAACAAAAAATTTCACAATTTGTATGGAAACACAAAAGACCCCGAAAAGCCAAAGCAATCTTGAGAAAGAAAAATGGAGCTGGAGGAATCAGGTTCCCTGACTTCAGACTGTACTACAAAGCTACAGTAATCAAGACAGTATGGTACTGGCACAAAAACAGAAATATAGATCAATGGAACAGGATAGAAAGCCCAGAGGTAAATCCACACACATATGGTCACCTTATCTTTGATAAATGAGACAAGAATATACAGTGGAGAAAAGACAGCCTCTTCAATAAGTGGTGTTAGGGAAACTGGACAGCTACATGTAAAAGAATGAAATTAGAACACTCCCTAACACCATATACAAAAATAAACTCAAAACGGATTAAAGATCTAAATGTAAGGCCAGACACTATCAAACTGTTAGAGGAAAACATAGGCAGAACACTCTATGACATAAATCACAGCAAGAACCTTTTTGACCCACCTCCTAGGGAAATGGAAATAAAAACAAAAATAAACAAATGGGACCTAATGAAACTTAAAAGCTTTTGCACAGCAAGGGAAACCATAAACAATACCAAAAGACAACACTCTGAATGGGAGAAAATATTTGCAAATGAAGCAACTGACAAAGGATTAATCTCCAAAATTTACAAGCAGCTCATGCAGCTCAATATCAAAAAAACAAACAACCCAATCCAAAAATGGGCAGAAGACCTAAATAGACATTTCTCCAAAGAAGATATACAGACTACCAACAAACACATGAAAGAATGCTCAACATCATTAATCATTAGAGAAATGCAAATCAAAACTACAATGAGATATCATCTCACACCAGTCAGAATGGCCATCATCAAAAAATCTAGAAACAATAAATGCTGGAGAGGGTGTGGAGAAAAGGCAACCTTCCTGCACTGTTGGTGGGAAAGTAAACTGATACAGCCACTATGGAGAATAGTATGGAGGTTCCTTAAAAAACTAAAAATAGAACTACCATATGACCCAGCAATCCCACTACTGGGCATATACCCTGAGAAAAACATAATTCAAAGAGAGTCATGTACCAAAATGTTCATTGCAGGTCTATTTACAATAGCCAGGACATGGAAGCAATCTAAGTGTTCATCGACAGATGAATGGATAAAGAAGATGTGGCACATATATACAATGGAATGTTACTCAGTCATAAAAGGAAACGAAATTGAGTTATTTGTAGTGAGGTGGATGGATCTAGAGTCTGTCCTACAGAGTGAAGTAAGTCAAAAAGAAAACAACAAATACCATATGCTAACACATATATATGGAATCTAAAAAAAAAAAAAAGGTCATGAAGAACCTAGGGGCAAGACGAGAATAAAGACACAGACCTACTAGAGAATGGAGTTAAGGATACGGGGAGGGGGAAAGGTAAGCTGGGACAAAGTGAGAGAGTGGCATGGACATATATACACTATCAAACGTAAAATAGATAGCTAGTGGGAAGCAGCCGCATAGCACAGGGAGATCAGCTCTGTGCTTTGTGACCACCTAGAGCGGTGGGATAGGAAGGGAGATGCAAGAGGGAAGAGATATGCGGACATATGTATATGTATAACTGATTCACTTTGTTATAAAGCAGAAATTAACACACCATTGTAAAGCAATTATACTCCAATAAAGATGTTTTTTAAAATAAATAAATAAATAAAATAAGCATTAAAAAAAAAAAAAAAGAATCCGCCTGCCAATGCAGGGGTCACAGGTTCGATACCTGGTCTGGAAAGATCCCATATGGTGTGGAGCAACTGGTCCCGTGTGCCACAACTACTGAGCCCGTGTGCTGCAGCTACTGAAGCCCACGCACCTAGAGCCCATGCTCTGCAACAAGCAACTGCAATGAGAAGCTCGCACACCGCAACAAAGAGTAGCCCCTGCTCGCCACAACTAGAGAAAGCCTGTGCGCAGCAACCAAGACCCAACGCAGTCAAAAAAAAAACCAACATTAGGTGTCTTTTCCAAATAGGCGGATGGCTAGATAGATATTTTTCAACGGGATTAATCAGATTTTACCTTTTTTTTCCCTCAGTTAACAGTGGGTGATAAATTTTCTCTCATTAAATATTCCCTTGCAGCAGTGGTTCTAAAAGTATTGTCTGGGAACCCTTGGAGATCCCCAAGGCTTTTTCAGGGAGTCCGTTGGGTGAAAACTATTTTCATAATAATACAAGACATTACTTGCCTTTTCACTCATTCTCTCAGGACTGTACAGTGGAGTTTTCCAGAGGCTGTATGATGTGTGATATTGCAACAGGCTGAATGTAGAAGCAGATATGCAAATCCAGCCATCTTTTATTAAGCCAGACTAATTTAAAGAGATTTGCAAATATCATTCTTCTCATTAATTTTTTTTGGAAAATATAATTATTTTTCATAAAAATATTTTTTTTGGGAGTACGTAAAATGGTTTATTATTAGGTGAATTAACAAATGCATATTTTTGAAATTCCTTTTTTTTTTTTTTTTTTTTGCGGCTTGTGGGATCTTATTTCCCCAACCAGGGATTGAATACGGGCCCTCTGAAGTGAAAGTGCAGAATCCTAACCACTGGACTGCCAGGGAATTCCCTGAAATTCCTTCATTTTTATTTTGAATATGCTAAATGTTAATAGATATAGCCATATAAGCAAAAGCTCTTTGGGGTTCTCAAAAATGCTTAAGAGCATAAAGTGATTCTGAGGCTGAACACTTGAGAACAACTACTCTGCACCATCACCTTTGCTGACTGCATAGCACCCCTTTCTGTGGATGGCCCCTAATTTGTTCACCCATTTCCTTATTGAAATGGGTTGCTTCCAATTTTCACTACTATAAAAGCGCCGCACAAATCATCGAGTACCTACGTAAAGTGAAAACTTCCTGGAATGAGAGAAAACAACAGATGCCAACTGGAAGGGTGAGCCAGCACTATTAGTCCATTACTAATCAAATTAAACAAAATGTATCACAGGATGTGAACAAATAAAGTTGAAAGGCTATGTGCACGTTGAATATATATATATATGTGTACAGATACATATGTTTGCATAGAGAGCAAGACTTAACGCTCTGTAAAGAGTCCTTTTTTTTCTGCTGTCTATGAAGTGGTTACAAAAGCTGATCAGGGCTTCCCTGGTGGCGCAGTGGTCGAGAGTCCGCCTGCCGATGCAGGCGACACAGGTTCGTGCCCCGGTCCGGGAAGATCCCACATGCCGCGGAGCGGCTGGGCCCGTGAGCCATGACCACTGAGCCTGCACGTCCAGAGCCTGTGCTCCGCAACGGGAGAGGCCTCAACAGTGAGAGGCCCGCATACCGCAAAAAAAAAAAAAAAAAAAGCTGATCATATTCTAGAGCAGTGTTATGGGTGGTATGAAACTCTTTGGTACCATTACAGAAACTGAGAGGAGTTTAGAAACTTTAAGCAATTGGAGAGAGAAATTTTATTTCTGTAGGTAGGAAACAATAAAAAATGATGTTTGTAAAAAAGTTGAGTACAAAAATGCTGCAGACTTTCAAAAATATATACTTGAGAGTATTTCTGTAGAACAGATTCCTAGAAGTGGAATTGCTGGGTCAATGGACACGCATCTTTAAATGTTGATAGATATTGACAAGTTACCTTCATTTACACCTCACCAAGAGTAAGATGTAAATATACCAAATGTCCTGAGAGTGTATGTGAGTGCCTGCCCTCTGACATCTTTGGCAAAACCAAAGATTATGATTCTTTTAAATCTTTTTCTACTTAGTAGGCTAAAAGTTACATTTTGTCTTCTATGAATTGCTTATTCATATCCCTTGCCCATTTTCTATTGGGTCCTTTTTCTTATTGATTTTTCTTTAACTCTTTATATATTCTGGACAAGCATCTTTTGTCTGTCATATATTGCAAATATTGGCTTGCCTCAATTACGTGGCTTGCCTTTCAATTTTGCTTACCTGTCTCACTAGAGTACAAAAACTGCCTTTAAAACTTTTATTCTAAATTTATTCTAATCTATTAATCATTTCCTTTATGGTTTTATGGATTCTCATCTGGCTTAGGAAGCCTTTTCTTGTTGCATGATTTTAAAAATACTCTCCATTTCCCTCTAATACACTTGCAGCTTTTCTTTTTATTTCTTAATATTTAGATCTTCAATCCATCTGGAATTAATTTTTGTTATGGTATGAGGCATTGACTGTTGACCTTTGTAATCCATGTAGTGGAGTATGGCAGGGTGCCGGCAATGGGCTTGAGCCCCAGTAAGAACCAGCCCATGCATTGCTGGGGACCTGTAGGCCTGCCTGCTGCAGCTGGAGCTAAGCTGGTTCCCAAGTGGACAGATATCTGAGCCCACCTGGTTCAGGAGGGGAGGCAAGCTACATTTCAGAATCCTTCCCAATGAGATAGAGCTGTTGCGGGCATCTGCAAAGTTGACAAGCAGAGCTGATGACACTCCAAGAAAGCACCAAAACATCTTTACCATGTAGTTTGGTTCTCAGAGAGCTTTCTGTCCATTACCCTCCTTGATGCCAACATCGCTATGTAGGTGGAAGGGGATTTAAGATGCCCACTTTACCATTACAGAAAATAAGGTGCAGAGGGGTTAAGTGACACGCCCAAGGTCACGCTCCCGGTGAGTGGCAGAGCCCAAATAGAACCTAGACTTCCTGCTCCCAAGTCCACAGCTCCTCCGACCTCTCTGTGCATCAGGCTCTGAGTCCCTGTCACCGCAGCTGCCCCCTTTAGTGGAAGGGAGGGTCTGGCCTAAGGCTTTCCCAAAACTGTGCTCCCCCACTGTGGGCAGGTGAGACTGGAAAAATCCATCCTCCACCACCAGCTGACGGAGGGTTTCGAGGCTTCCTTGGGCATGTACCTCCTCCTCTCCCCAAGTTTGGTGGAGGGTGGGAGTGATGAGTCAGGTCGGGGAGGGAGAGCTCAGCCATAAACAAGCGGGACTGACAGCGAGCACTTTCCTTGAGGCACGTGACCTCCCACGGGCCTCCGGGGACTCTGCCTGAATGGCAAAGCTTCAAAATTTCATGATCTAGGCTCCGCACATTTAATTTGCTATATTCTCGAAGGCAGCCACAGAAGGGAAGAAGCTTTTAGAGAGGAGGTGGGGGATGAGGGAGAAGGTAAATTATTTCTAGTCCCTCAATGAAGAGTTTGAAATGTTATTTTTAATGAGTGTGTCATTTTTGCAGACACCCAATGTGACTATGCTGGGTCTTTATCCCCTCCAGCTCCAAACCAAAGGGACACCCAGGACGCAGAATTGTAGAGCTGGGTCTGGCCTTGGAGATCAGACGATCCAATCCCTTGGGGTTAATGGGAACCCCATGTACCCCAAAGCAAGTGACTTGTCCAAGTTGGGGAAGTTCTGGGAACAGATCTCAGGTCTCCTCGATGTACTTGTTCTCTCCTTGGATATTCCTCAGGTCCCCCACCTACACTTGCTCTGGTGACCCTTGGGGAAAGCCTTGGGGAAGGCACAGCTACTGGACACACGATGAGAAAGTAAAAGGTGGGGTCAGAGAGAAACAGGGGCAACAGGCCCAACAGTGACCAAGCAGGGCTTCTCTCCACCCTGGGGCTGCAGTCAGGCCTACGGAGGTACGGGTGCCTACCTGTTCCAGGGGGATGACGAGGAAGGAGCCACCTCCCGCGCTCTCAGTGACAATGGCCAGGAAGCGGGCGTTGACGGCGCAAAAATGGTTATCGTGCACATTCTTGGTGATAGGGATCCCGTCGAAGCAGTGCTCCCGGTTGGCCACCTTCCCGTAGACGTTCCGGAACTTGGAGCTGCGGTATTGCGGACGCCAGGACATCTGTGAGGGGCCAGAAGAGACAAGGGTCAGGCTGGGGACTGCTTCCCGAAGGGCTGAGCTGGGCACGTGCGGGAGGTCTCAGGGACGCAGGAGGTGAGGAAGGCCCAGCACCTGCCCTCAGGATGCGGGGAGAGGGGAAGGAACCTCCAAGAATCGGGTGCCTGGCCCTGTGCTGGAGGACTTACTCTTTCAATAAAGTCCCACAAGAGCAAAGACTGGCATGAGGGCATCCACACACTTCCTGCTTTCAGTATACACGTCCACACCACCTTCCAGAAAGGATGGAGGATCCTTTCACTCTCAAGGGACGTGCCACGTGATAGAGCAGACCATCCATCCAATAACATGTCTGGGCTGCTTCTTGCGTGTCAGAAACTGTGCTTAATTTAGTATGGGACGTGCAGACAGAGGAGGCTGGGTGTTCACAAAGAGAGAGAACAATTCTAATGATGAGGGGCAGAGGAGGAAGACAGCCCCTTCACGTGCAGCAAGGCAAATGACCACCCATTATCATATGCTCCTCTGATTCTCTCTAGGTCTTCTAACCCACAAGCGCACCCTCCGAAATCTCTTAGCCCTATACATCATCACCATCATCATCCTCACCAGGCCCAGAGAGGTAAAGTGATTTGTCCAAGGCCACACAGCTAATGAGTAGGGTCATGAACACAGGTCTCCTGATTGGAAATCTGAGACTCTTTCTTATGCCAGATTACCCTTTGGAGCAAGGTTTCTCAGTGTGTGGCCCACAGATCACCTGTATCAAAATCATCCGGGATGGGGGAGGTTTCTCAGCCTCCTACATCATTTGTTAGAAATGTTGATTCCTGGCTCCCAATCCAGACCTACTAAATCCAATATTTTGGGAATGGGGCCCAGAAAGAGGCATTTTAATCCAGCTTCCCTGCCCCAGAGTGAGACAGAAATACGCCGAGGTTTGAGAGCCCCTGTTCTAGAGGGTACCCCTCTCTACCCCTCACCACCCACCAACCATGACACAGGGTCCAACCTACTGCATGAGTGTCCCATGCTGTGCACAGTGGAGAACACAGATACACAGATGTGCATGTGGGGGTGTGTGGAGGACAGAATGGGCAGCCCACCGTGGAGTTCAGCTTTGTTGTAGGATGGCACCTCCTATGGGGAAGCCCTACGAATGGGCGCCATGGCAGATGGAGCTCAAGTAGGTGCTCTCCTGGCAGACACGCATCCAAGCTCAATGAGCAATGGCAAGTTCCCAGCCGGGGCCTGGCATTCAGTAGGCGCTCAATAAGCGCTTTATTAAATGAACATCCTTCTGGCCCGACTTTGCCATTATCCATCCTCTCCCCTTCCTGCCAAATCTCCTGATATGCCTTGAGTCTCCCACCCCATCTCAGGACAGAAATTTCTTCAGATGAAATTTCCAAGGGGCGGAAAACAAAAGGAAATACCACCACAGAATCAGGAAACCAACCCTGGGAATTTGACTGAAAACAAAACTTTGCATCTGATTTAAATAAAGCCAGGAGCTCAGCCACAAAGGCCTCTGTATTGAAGGAAGATGTTCAGATCCAATGAGGAGAATCCCTGGGGTTCTTCAGGCAAGCCCTCTTCCGGCCAGCTCTCTGGGCCTCCACCCACCTTCTCCAATCCCCCAGGCCACTCTCCACGCCGCAGGGCCAGCCGCCCTACTCTCCACTCCTCCCCACCTCCCAGCCTCTGCCCACTCTGTACCCCTTTTCCTCCTGCCTTCTCCCCTCTCTGCCGAGTTCTGCCCAAGACTGTTCAGAACAAAGTCCCGCTGGAGAGGCAAATGCACTGGATGGGAGCCTGGTTGGTCATTTCTGGCTGTGTGACCTGAGACTATCCTCTTCTGACAGATTCCTCAGCAGGATTATATCAGTGATGCCCCGAGTGTGGTCCCAGGTGGTCACTCATGGTTCCTTTACATGGTACAGAGATGAAGTTTTAAATTTTAGTAGTTACATATTTATTTTTAATTTGCATTAGAAAAAATATAACTTGCATGCCAAGTCCATGATTTCACAGGTATTAGCGCTAAGAAAGCTAAGTTTAAAAATAATGAATTAATTCAAAGAAAAATACAGCATGAAAAATATAGTCTCGGTGGTACATGGTCCCGGCAGAAGTTCTGTCTGATATGGGAGTATTGGAGATCACTCTGTCTCTTTCAGGTAGAATATTCTAGATTCCACAGTTCCCCCTGAAGACAAAGGAGGTGGTGAGCCTGCTCATTCCAACCTCTTTTTCCTTGTTGGTGCAGTTCTGGCCTGGAATGCCTTCGCTCTCTTCTCTGTCCAGCCCAACCTTAGCCTTCAGGGCCTGACTTGAATCTGACTGCCCTCTCAAAGGTCCAGCAGAGAGAACTCTGTGGGGATCAGCCCCAGCCTGCATCCTAGGAAAAACAGAGAGCGTCTCTCAGCAAGCCCGGCGCTGGCCTCTCCCCATTGGCTGGTAGGCTGAGGCTGACCTCTCCGCTGGACCTTTGGAAGGGCTGGGGGAAGGAGGCGAGGGGGCCCTTATCACTGGGCCTGCAGCTTCACCCCTCTTGAAGCCACAGTGAGCATGCCTGGCAGAGCGCTGGACCGGGAGTCTGCAGTCCTGGGTTTTCACTCCCCATTCTAACTCCTACTAGCCTTGGAAAGACACTTTGCCTCCCTGAGATATTCTAAAATGAGACCCATAATTCCTGACTTTATCTGGTTACTTTAAGAGTCAAAATGAAATATGTAGGTACAAGGTCTCATTCAAGATAAGATATCACTGCTGGGCCTCCCTGGTGGCGCAGTCGTTGAGAGTCCGCCTGCCGATGCGATGCGGAGGACACGGGATCGTGCCCCGGTCCGGGAGGATCCCACATGCCGCGGAGCGGCTGGGCCCGTGAGCCATGGCCGCTGAGCCTGCGCGTCCGGAGCCTGTGCTCCGCAACGGGAGAGGCCACAGCAGTGAGAGGCCCGTGTACCGCAAAAACAAACAAACAAACAAAAATGTATCACTGCTGCTCCCGTGGGCCCAGTCTACTGAGAGGTGTCTGGAAAGCATCAGACACGGACTCCACTTTCAAATATCTTACAAGCCAACGGAGGAGACGAAATGGATGCTTGACAAGTTTATGGTAGTGAGAGGTCAGGGAAGGGGGGGACAGGGTGGGCTTCATGGAGGAGGGGCCATCTGCCAGCACGGGACACTGACAGAGCACCGGGCACTGTGCACAACCCCTGCGAGGTGGGAACTATGACTGTCCTGTTGCAGAGGGTGGGAAACAGACCCAGCCCAAGTTCAGACAGTGAGCACGCACAGGATTCACTGGAACCTGTTCTGACTCTGCAGACCATATTATGTTCTCTCCAACTTCTTATTATAAAATACTTCAAAATGCAAAAATAGTTGAGAGCGTGGTACAATAATCACCCACCACCTGGGTTCATCATCATTAACATGTTGACACGTTCCTTTATGTACCTACTTCTTTCGGTTTTTTTAGTTTTGTGGAATTGTTTGAAAGGAAGTTGCCAACATGATGACTCCTGCCCCTTTATTATGTCAGCACACATTTCCTACAAAGGAGGACGATTTCCTACATGAGCACATCACTATTACCACCTCTAAGAAAATTAACAACAATTCTTCAATACTGTCTAATACCCAGCCAATATTCAAAATTCTTCAAAATGCCTTTTACAGCTATTCCATATTTTGAACCAGGATTGGGAGCAGTGTTGCTCCCATGTATTTCATTTGGTTGTGATCTCTCTTTTGACTCCTTTAAATCTAGAACACTCCCATCACTTTTTTTTTTTAGTGACACTGACTTCTTAAAGACATCAAATCAGTTGTCTTAGAAAATGTTCTAGGGGCTTCCCTGGTGGTGCAGTGGTTAAGAATCCGCCTGCCAATGCAGGGGACACGGGTTCGAGCCCTGGTCTGGGAAGATCCCACATGCCGCGGAGCAGCTAAGCCCACGTGCCACAACTCCTGAGCCTGTTCTCTAGAGCCCGCGAGCCACAACTACTGAGCCCGCGTGCCTAGAGCCCGCGCTCCGCAACAAGAGAAGCCACCGCAACGAGAAGCTCGTGCACCGCAACGAAGAGTAGCCCCCGCTCACTGCAACTAGAGAAAGCCCGCGTGCAGCAACGAAGACCCAACACAGCCAAAAATAAAGTAAAAAAAGAAAATGTTCTAGCGATTTGTCTCATGTTGCTTTGTGGTCTCTTCAAAGTTATTCCTGGATTCCCTATAAACTTTAGGAGTCAGATGTAAAGCCTTGATTCAATTCACATTAAAGATGCCCCTGTTGTTAATCCCTGGCTCGGGCAGGGCGAGGATAGGGAAGAAGGGACAGAGGGAACTTGTGAACATGTACCTGGCCTGGCTGGCGGCAGTGAGAGGGCCAGCTGGCCAGTGCCGAGTGTTTGCTCTGGAGGGTGGTGGACAGACAGCTAGAGGACCTGGGAGGTCAGATCAGGCACCGGCACACACTGTGGGCCAAAGTGGAGCATCTGGAGGCCCCAGAGTTCTGACCTTTCCTCCTGTGCTTACCAAGGGGCTGACTTCATTCTGAGGTCAGATGCACGGGTGTGCAGGCAGGGAACAGAAAAGCCTCCTCCCTATTCTGCAGAGAGAGGAGGCCACGCTGAGGCTGGGACTGAAAGAGCCACCCAGACCTCACAGGGAAATCAGTGTGGCAGCCAAGAGGTCACCTGAAAATCTGGCCCTTTGCCCCTTGCCCTCAAGCTCAGCCCAGATCCTGGTGGATTCCTCCCTGCTAGTTCTAGTGAGGGTAGGACACTCTCTATGAACCTTACAGGAGCAATCAGCACAAGACTGAGACACATTGGAGCTCCCTAAAAGAAAGGACTTTCTTAATGGTTAGAGCTGCCTGAGATGGAAAAGGAAGTTATCATGATAGGTAATGAGCTTCCCATCCCTGGAAGGGTTCAAGATTGAGGTGGATGATCTCTGGGTTAAGGGCAGTGTGGAACAACAGATGAGACTAGATGGCCTTCCAGCCCCCAAATAATACAGTTCCTCTACTTTATTAAAAACATTGTGTTGCAAAGAGAGGCGTGCTGGGGTCAGAGAGCAACAAACAGGACACCCTGGCCAGCGACATTTCTTCTCTGTAAAACAGGGATCGTAACGCCTCCCCGGCTGCGTTGCTGTGACAAGGAAGGACAACGGCTCTCATGGCAATTGCCATATCCCCCTAGGCCCTCCCACATTGCTGATTACTGCACGGTCACTTATTTCAAGGTACGTATGTTTTCTCTGTCCCGTTACTAGATTGTAAGTTAGGCGATCATCCAACTCCTACTGGCCCCTGCACAGCCGCCCTCCACCCCAGGCCTGGCGCTGGATTCCTGTCTATAGGAGCCTCCCAGTGACCCTGGTTGAATACTCTCTTGGTATGCTGGGAGGGCAAGGGTCAAGTTCAGGCACAACTTCCCAGTTCCTTGGAGGCGACAGGGTGAACCTCACCCCAGGGCTGTGACTTCAGTTTACTGAAGTTTTGAGTTTTGAGCTGATACCCCACTCCTGGCCGCAGGATGAGGGCATGGTCATTACTCTCACCCCATTAGGGCTTCTGGGCCCAAGCCCTTCCTTGTAGTGTTTGTCCTTGCGGTCACTCAGCCTCATCTCCTCTGGCCTCCTTGTCACCGGGATGCCAAGGCCCCTTGAACTCAGTACACCCTTCAGGCTGGGGCTTAATGAGTCCCTTACCACTGACAGCACAGTATCAGCAAGGTGACCAATTCCATGACGCTCCCCAGCTGCCACCTCAACATCACCTCATTTGCCCCCAGCCGCAGCTGTCCAGTGCACAGAGCTGGACAGATACTACAGTCCCATTGAAAATATTTGGTACATATGTGACTAATTTGAGGCTCGGAGAGGTTGAGAGACTGGCCCAAAGTCACAAGCGGTGAAAGTGGCAGAGACAAGACCTCAGTCAAGACGTCCTGACTCTTCAAAAGACTTGGGTGAAAGCAATCTACAGATTCAATGCAATCCCTATCAAACTACCAATGGCATTTTTTACAGAACTAGAACAAAAAAATCTTAAAATTTGTATGGAGACACAAAAGACCCTGAATAGCCAAAGCAATCTTGAGGGAAAAAAACAGAGCTGGAGGAATCAGACTCCCTTGACTTCAGACTATACTACAAAGCTACAGTAATCAAGACAATATGGTACCGGCACAAAAACAAATATAGATCAGTGGAACAGGATATAAAGTCCAGAGAAAAACCCATGCACCTATGGTCAACTAATCTATGACAAAGGAGGCAAGGATACAGAATGGAGAAAAGAGTCTCTTCAATAAGTGGTGCTGGGAAAACTGGACAGCTACATGTAAAAGAATGAGATTACAACACTCCCTAACACCATACACAAAAACAAACTCAAAATTAAAGACCTAAATGTAAGACCAGACACTATAAAATTCATAGAAGAAAACACAGGAAGAACACTCTTTGACATAAATCACAGTAAGATCTTTTTGTACCCACCTCCTAGAGAAATGGAAATAAAAACAAAAATAAACAAATGGGACCTAATGAAACTTAAAAGTTTTTGCACAGCAAAGGAAACTATAAACAAGACGAAAGACAACCCTCAGAATGGGAGAAAATATTTGCAAATGAAGCAACTAACAAAGGATTAATCTCCAAAATGTACCAACAGCTCATGCAGCTCAATATCAAAAAAACAAACAACCCAATCCAAAAATGGGCAGAAGACCTAAATAGACATTTCTCCAAAGAAGATATACAGATGGCCAAGAAGCACATGAACATCTGCTCAACATTACTAATTATTAGAGAAATGCAAATCAAAACTACAATGAGGTATCACCTCACACCAGTTAGAATGGGCATCATCAGAAAATCTACAAACAATAAATGCTGGAGAGGGTGTGGAGAAGAGGGAACCCTCTTGCACTGTTGGTGGGAATGTAAATTGATACAGCCACTATGGAGAACAGTATGGAGGTTCCTTAAAAAACTAAAACTCGAATTACCATATGACCCAGCAATCCCACTACTGGGCATATACCCAGAGAAAACCATAATTCAAAAAGACACATGCAGCCCAATGTTCATTGTAGCACTATTTACAATAGCCAGGTCATGGAAGCAACTTAAGTGTCCATCGACAGATGAATGGATAAAGAAGATATGGTACATATGTACAATGGAATATTACTCAGCCATAAAAAGGAACAAAACTGGGTCATTTGTAGAGATGTGGAAGGACCTAGAGACTGTCACACAGAGTGAAGTAAGTCAGAAAGAGAAAAATAAGTATCGTATATTAACTCATATACGTGGAATCTAGAAGAATGGTACAGATGAACCGGTTTGCAAGGCAGAAATAGAGACACAGATGTAGAGAACAAACGTATGGACACCAAGTGGTGGGGTGGGCGGGGATGATTTGGGAGGTTAGGATTGACATACATATACTAATATTTATAAAATAGGTAACTAATAAGAACCTGCTGTATTAAATAAATAAATGAAAATTAAAAAATAAAAAAGTAAAAAGTAAATGATAAAATAAATAAAATAATGTTGAAAAACCAAACCAAACAAAAAAGACTTGGGTGGCCTCAGGTCCTTGTTCTACCACTTAATGGCAAAGTCCCTCTGGTCAAATTTCTAAACTGATCTAAATCTCTGCTTCTGTAGCTATAAGATGGAAACAATTATGTTAACTGCCCAATAAGTTGTAATTAAGAATTAAATGAGATATTTGGATAAAAAGCTAAAAAAAAAAAAAAGGAAATTCTGACTCTTAGTTTACTGTTCTTTCCAACATAGTACACATCTCTCCTCTTCCAGCCTCTCCACCCAAGCTCTTACTCCTCCCTACTTGTTCCATACAGTGCAGGGCACTACACAAAAGTGTAAAGAAACTGTATAGGAAGCAGGGTTTGGAGGAGTCAGAAAGAATCCAAAGGTTTCTATCTTGGCTGTTATTTGCTAGCTGTGTGACTTCAGACTAGTTACTCAACTTCTCTGAGCATCAGTTTCTTTACCTGTAAAATTCGAATAACGTTATCCAGCTCACTGGATGCAATGAAGTGACCAAATGCTAAATGCCTGGCAAGGTGTCTGGCACGGAGGTGGGGTGGGGAGGGCGTGCTCATCACACACTAGTTCTACCCTCCCCTCTTCTCCTATAAGGGAAAGACTCTGACCTCAATTAAGTGTTTACTTGGGGAGGGCCAAGCTCTGGCAGGAGAAGGAGGGGGCTGAGCTGGGCTGAGGGTCAGGAAGAGCGAGGGAAAGGCTCTGGCCTCCAGATGTGCGTGGCTGCTGGGCCTGCTCCCTGGCGGCCTCTCCCTGGGCCCAGGGCTATCCTGGTCTCCCTCTGAGAGGGGGAGGGCCTGGAAGGAGGAAGTGTTCATTTTGCAGCTGGACGGCCCTTATAGCCTCTCAAGAAATGGAAGCAGGCTTTTTTCTCCTCTGAGATAATCTCTGTGTACACTCCAGGTGGAGACAAATTGTATCCTGTCCTCCAATCCTAAAAATGATTTATTGTGGCCAGCGGGTGCACTTTCTAGATGAGGATGGCTAAAACTCAGTCCTGTAACCGGAACACAAAAAAATGTACGAGGGCAGTTTTTGTTCCCGTCTCTGACTCAGGGGACGGGCGGAGCTCATGGCTACATCCTTGGGGAGAGCTGTCAGCTGGGGAGCCCAGGAGGCCTCAGGATCTGCCCTGGTGGACACTGGACACTTGTTCTCATGGGGCAGCCCGCCAGGATCTGTGGGAGAGCCACTCCCTGTCCACGTGCTATCAGAGAAAGGCTGACATTTCTAGTCTTGTTTGGTTCACTACCTGTGTGACCTGGGATAAGGCATCTTCTTTCTCTAGGCTTGGTGTCCTTTTTGGTGAAATGTGGGTATCAGCCACACCTATGCCTTGGAATCCCTATCAGGATGGGACATGAGAACACTGGGGACAGGGGCTTTGCAAAAAGTGTGCCGAACGACAGATACTATCATCAATATCTCCAGTGAATTCTCCCACAACATTCTGGGTTCACGAGCGACCGCTGGTCAACTGGTCCTCCTCCAACTCTGAGTCAGCCCTGCTTTCCAGAGCCCAGGGCTGGACACATGGGAGCGATACAGCGCATGTTCCCAAACTGAAGGGAGCAGAAGTGGATCAGCCTGGGGTCTTGAGAAGCGCATCAGGTCAGGCAGTAATTACTGACGGACTCTTCACTTCAGTTTCCTCCTCTGTGAAATGAAAGGCTAGGATCTTTTTAGCAGAACACTTTCTCTAAATAAAATATTACTCAGAACTCCAAAATGTAAAATGGGCAAAGTTGGAGATGTTTGCATTCAAATTTAGCAGGAAACTGGGAGTACCTTCAAGCAGTGGTCCTGGGACTGCACCGTGGAACCCAATTTGAGAACCTCTGGTGTGAGGAAAGGTGCCAGAAACCCACGTTCCAGCTGGCTCAGCCACTAACTCACTAAGACCCTCAGGCAGATCCCTCCTTCTTCTCTCACAGGAGGTATTTGGGCCAGATGGCCCACCCTCTAGCTCTGCCATGTAATGGTCTTACTGGGTTCTCACTGGCTACCAGGACTTCTGAGAAGATCTTGTAGCCATTCAAGAAATACCCAGCATGGGCTTCCCTGGTGGCACAGAGGTTGGGAGTCCGCCTGCCGATGCGGGGGATGCGGGTTCGTGTCCCGGTCCGGGAGGATCCCACATGCCGCGGAGTGGCTGGGCCCGTGAGCCGTGGCCGCTGAGCCTGTGCGTCCGGAGCCTGTGCTCCGCAACGGGAGAGGCCACAACAGTGAGAAGCCCGCGTACCACAAAAAACAAAAAAAAGAAAAAAGAAATACCCAGCATGAAGAAGCTGGACCACAAGTGTTCTCGCTTAAATGCTCTCTGACTGCAGAATCCGCTGGGTTTGGGCCTCCAGGGATCCAGGAGTCCCTCGAGGGTCTGCCTCTGAAGTCCCTGTACTCCGTGGCACAGCTGATCTCAGCAGGGATGCAGGATGGAGGAAGCTGACCCACTGACCCACTACCATATTGAACAGCACAGATTACAAATCATTTCCATCATTGCAGACAGTTCTATTGCATGGCGCTGGTAGAATATCAATTAGCCCCCCAAAGTCACATCCTAGAGGAAAAGAATCCAACTCAACGTCCACACCGGGGAGCTCCTGGCTGGGATGCACAGGGACCACAGAAGGTCAGGATCTGGAGTCACCCCACTGACTCTCTCTCCATCCTTAGCAGATGTGTAATTCTTAGGTTCCACGCCAACTCACAGAGCCTCTTGGGCAAGCCCCTCAGTCTTCTCAACCATGAAATGGGGATTCCTCCCCTCTGTCATGTTCCATCTTGCCTCCCTTACACCATCAGGGAGTAGATCAAAGTCAGGCACGAATGAACACGGCTGGGATGGCACCTTCTCAACAGACTGCAGATGGAGGATTCAGATCTGGCACCCATGGATGCTGCACTCTGCCCATCACCCGACGCAAGTCCAGCCAGATATGGAGTCTATTCCTGCAGCAGGCTTCTGCCCTGAATCCCTGCAGCCTTTCCTGTTCTGCTGAGCAGGACTGGACACGTGAGAAGGCTTCCAGCCTCCTCTGCTCCAAGCTCTTCAGGAAAGCTTCCCATCTCCCCTGAGATGGCTCCTGAGCTGGGCAGATGCCAGATTCTGAAGTCCCCAGATTCTGTCCTGTGTTCCCTTTTTCTGGCTCATCACGCTAGTAACAATAGCCTACATTTATTAAGCGCTTACTGTGACCCAAATATTTTACATTCATTACATCCTGTAATCCTTATAATAACCCCGAGGTAAAGATACAACTATTATCCCCATTTACAGATGAAACTGGGCTTGTTCAAAGTCACTTAAGTGGAGTAACTGGGATCTGAACTCCGACCTGACACCAGGGTCTCTTACTTTACATGTTTGCTGCCCAGTCGCACCGGATGTTAGTGAGGGCAGCAACTATGTCTCATTCTTCTCCATTTTTCCAGGCCTTACCGTTAGGCTTAATAAAGTATTGATGAATGTTTACTAAATATGTGAATGAGTAAAGGAATAAGAGGACAGGAAGAAGGAAGAGTGACCCTGTCACTTCCCCTTAAAGCCTCTAAAAACTCCCTTGGCCCTCCCACATCATAAACCTTGCCCATCCCCTTGTAGGGATCTGCAGGACCAGATCCCAACGTGTAAGATCCCACCTGGGCAGAAAGCAAGGAGAAGGAAATATGTTCCTCCCTACGGGCCCAACTTCTCTTACATGTGGTCCTAACACAAAAAGGCTTTCATAGAACCATAGCCTGCCAGCGCAGCAGAGGACCCTTGGGTCCACTAAAATCTAGCCTTTTATTTCACAGACTTAGGCCCAGAAAGAGGAAGTGACTTGTCCAAGGTCACACAGCAAGGTCACCTGATGACCAAGCCACCCTGCAAGCCTCCTTGTGGAAGGGCAGGGGATAAAGGGATGGGGGGTGAGGGGACAGGACATGGTGCTGCCACCTCTCCTCTGCAGGTAGACCTGGGGGAACTGTCTGGGGTGGGCAGGCCCCACCCAGGGAAGTACCCGCCTTCTACTGGGATTCTGAGTTCTGTATTCCTCTGCCCAGGGAGGGAGGGGGCGGTGGAGCCCAAAGCACAGGCCCAACAGATGGTTTCTATTTGCAGCCACTGCGCCTGGTCTGTGCCAGACTCCTGACCTATTTTGAGGAACCGAGGGCCCCACTGGCTCAGGGATGGCCTCCCACTCGCACCCCTTAACCCACAGTTTGGCAGGAGATCAGATGGGTGGTTCAGGGCCAGTGGAGGTGGGGAGTGGAGGAGGAAAACCTTTGAAAATGAGGCTGGGGTGGATGCCTGCAAGCTTGAACTCCAGAGCAGGGATCCTCAGAGTGTGAGCCCCAGGCATCATCTGGGGTGTTTGTGGAAATTCAGGTTCCTGGGCCCCACTTCAGGCCTGCGGGATCACACTCTCTGGGAGTGGGCTGGGGACTCTGCATTTGGAGCAAGCTCCCCAGGTGATCCCTGTTATTCAGTGTACTGTCTGTGGACCAGTAGCACTGGCATCATCTGGGAGCTGGTTAGAAATGCAGAATCCCAGGCCCCACCCAGGACTGAAGGAGAACCTGCAGAATCTGCGTGCATCAGAATCACCCCACGGGCTTGTTAAAACACAGATCACTAGGCCTCACCTCCAGAGTTTCTGATTCAGGAAGTCTGCGGGCCTGGGAACATGCATTTCTAACAAGTCGCCAGGTGATGTGAAGCTAAGTAAGTCCCTGAGCTGTACTGCAAGGGGCGCTGTACCCTTTGAAGCCCTGGTGCTCTCACCTTTCAGAAGTCCCTTTACCTCTCCGAGTTTCAGTTTGTCCATCTGTAAAATGGATATAATTCACACCTTTTTCCTAGGGCAGTTGTGAGGCACCAATGAAATAATAACGTGTGTGAAAGTGCTTTGTGAACTACTATTGTTATTATAAAAATTATTATATAAATCAATTTGTACCTTACAAAGTGGTATAGGCCCTGTCATTGGCCCTTGACAGCCGCCCTGCCGTACAGCAAGTCAGTCAAAGAGCTATGCATTCCTAGAGGGCTTTATTCTGCGTTCCTGGACTGTCCAGAACAAGACCAGGCCTGGAGTAACTGCTCAATAAGGGCTGGCGGATTTCAGCCCAAGATGGCTGATTCCCAGGCCCACTCTCTTTCCACTGCAGTCTCTACTTCTCACATCCTCCTTCAAGGCCCTCTGGTCCCTTGGTAGGCGAAGCTAAGCAAGTTTTTTTTAAAAAACAGTTGTTTGATAGTTGAGGTTAAAGGGTGAGCTGGGGACACACCAGCCCCAGCTGCCACCCCTAAGGCTCCTCCCCCGTGAAACGCCCTGCCTGATTCTCAGGATGAGCTGGGATCCCATACTGAGAGCACCTGGCCCAGCCCCTGGCACATGGTGGGTGCACCCTCCATGCAGGGGTCCTTCCCACGATGGGATCTGATCACCTGAGTGTCCCCAAGCTGGGGCACTGCAGGGCTCGTACGTTTATGGTCTAAAACGATGTGCCAAGTGTGCTCCCCAGGAAAGGGGGTGATTGGAGCTGCCCACAGGTGGAATCCCATGGGCCTCCCCAGGGCACTGCAGAGGAGCCCTTCTACTTGTTGGTCCCTGTACGCAGGGGACCCTCAGACCATCCACCTCATGGACCAGGACCTTGGCTCCCTGTTGCCTGGAAATGCAGGGAAGATGGGCTGCTAAACAATCCCTGGGGGAATGGGTAATGTGGCTTGGGGCTTCTCCTTCCCAAGAGATAACTTATCTAAATTGGCAACAGGGGAGGACCGCACTATCTCTGTAGAGAACAGAGGACGCCAGCCCATCTCTCAGTGCTCAAATGAGAAAGGAAAGGTTGAAAACCTTTATGCTACTGTCAATCATCTTGAGTACAAGAGGGGGCAGTGAGCAGACACCAGGCCACATGCACAGAGCTTACTCAGGGACAAACTCTGCATTGATTACTCTGCACTGTCCCCAAGGGATGTGTGTGTGTGTGTGTGGCTTTTGTTTGAAAAACCCTCTGACCGATGACTGTCTCGCGATGTTCTACCTTTCACTGACTGCATTGTGAAAAGAATCTACTAGCTAATTTAGGACCCGGCAAGGAAAGCGGACTCTTCCTGGATCTTTGGCCAATTCCCCTAGCACAGCCTCTGCTCCCCAAACTCACAAGGGACACAGCCTCCTTCTAGGTGGCTGTGTTGTGTCCCCAGGGGACCTCCAGCTCAGCTCCAGAGCTCTGCCCAGTAGAAGGGACCCACACTCAGTGGTGACTGGCTTGGGGTTTAAATGTGAGCTATGTGAGGCTGTGGTTGGCAACAGAGAGAAGGGCAGAGAGAAGTGTGAAGAGCATCATTTTTACTTTCTGGATATGTCGCTGTGCTTTTTTTACTCTTTAGCACTTTCTAACCGTGGACCTTCCCTCTCTTCCTCTTAACGGCACCTGTTCACCCAGAAAGGGTTACGACTGTTCAAGCAGGAATCTGAACAATTCAGGTTCTGACATCCAGTATGGGATCTGCAGCCACACAACAGTCTTCGGAGTCAGACTTGAGAGGCTTTTCTTGACTCCCATCTCCCCCTGATAGCAAATGAAGGATGTCACCTGGCTGACCAGACAGCAGAGAAGTCCTGGTCAGACACCAGAGGGAGGGGAAAGCCCACTCCTTGCAGACGGAAAGACTGAGGATGGGAAGGAAACAGAGAGGGAAGTGCAGGTTCAGAAGTGTGCCCTAATTTTCCATACTCTGGGCCAGAATCTCAGCAGGGTGGTGCTCCCATAGGTTGAGGGTGGTGTCGAGGGCAGAGGGTGGAGGCGTTTCTCTCCAGCTTCTTGACTGGGATTCTAGAAGGAGAGAGACCACTACTCAGGATGGTCCTGGGCCAAATAAGAGGTGGCCTCTCAGAATTAAGATGGCCAAGGGGAATGGTCAGACAGAGAGAACCGGGCACGCACTCTTGAGCCTCCTTCAGCTCTTGGCTGGTGGAGAGAACCCAGCAGTCAGGCCCGTCACATCCCAGAGGAGGAGGTGGAAAATCTAAGAGCCACAGGCCACCTGGAGTTTGCCATGGTGAGAGGCAAGCGCACTGCAGCAGAGGCTGTGGGGAAGACAGGCCTGGGGCAAGATGAATAGTGAGACAAAGGCCCAGGGGGGGATGGACCCTGCCATCAGGGCCAAGGGAAAACGGACCATGAGTTTGTCCACAGCAGACTTCAGTGGCAGATACCCAAAGAACGCCCTGGGATGGGACAGACCAGCCACACCTCAGTGGACGTCAGCTAGGACATGTCTGAGGACCGGCGCAGAGCCAGAGGTCTCCCTCCCCCGACATCCTGGCTGTCTACATGCCCAGATGCCATTTTACAAAAGAGCCGGAAGAGGAGGAGCTCTGAAAGATGAGCCTTTGGAGTCACTCAAGCAGAAGCCAAATTAGCTCAAAGAGGCTGAGTCTTTACATCACAGGACTGTGTAAATCACTGAATCAGATCAACTCCACTGGACAGGAATGAATGTGTTTTATCACTGTGACCCTTCGAGGTAGGGCTCCTAAATGGGATCAGATCAGCTTTAGAGAAAATAAAGAAGCTGTACCTTCTTACACACTACTATATATAAAATAAACAATGAGGACCTACTATATAGCACAGGGAACTATATTCAGTATAATAACCTATAATGCAAAAGAATCTGAAAAAGAATATATGTGTGTGTGTGTGTGTGTGTGTGTGTGTGTGTGTGTGTAACTGAATCACTTTGCTGTACATCTGAAACTAACACATTGTAAATCAACCATGCCTCAATGGAAGAAAAAAAAAAAAGACTCTGTATATTCTTTGCGCACCCAAGTTGTCAGGGCCACCACGTAAAGCCATGAAGGCTGTGCACTGCACAGTTTGACCAAGTGAAGGGCGCCCCCTGGAGTTATGCAATGTGGGGGCGGGGTTGCCTGCGAGTCCCTTCACAATGAAGAAGTGGCCTCAGAAGCAGGAGGCAGAGTGAGAGAGCTCCCATCACAACCACAGAGGCCAGGCTTGAGCAGACAACAAGATAACCAGGGGGATCCCGTGCACTTGTAGCTCTGAAACGTCATCCCAGGCTTCTGATGCCATGTCTTGTGGCTGCCCTGGGAGCTGGGAGCCTGCCTGCTGGTCACTCTCTTGTCTTCCATTAGTAACGGTCAACAGAGAGAATCTGTTTCTAGCAACCAACAGAGATCTCACTCCAGCAATGCAGAGGGACAACATGTGGCCCTCCTAGGGCAGCTGCCCTCAGCCATTCCAGCCACCAGTCTACACTGACAAGTGTCTACACTGGCAAGTGGAAGCGTCTTGTCCCTGGCAGCTCAGGAGAAGCGACTCCCCTTGCAAGGGTGTGTCAGGGCTTTCTCTGGTGTGGTTGGCGGTGTCAAGGGGCTAATGAATTGGCTCCAGTGGGTCTCTGACCACCCCGTCCCTGGGGACTCGCCCTTCCTAAGCACTGCAGCATTTCCTAGCTGCAGCTCCCAGTGGGCACTCGGTGTACACTTCATGGTCTGATCTGTTCTCTTTACATGCAGAAAGAAGGCTCAGGAAGGCTGTCAGCGGGGCCCCCATGCCAGCTTTGAAGGCTGGAAAGAGCAGGAACTCTGAAATCAGACAGACCTGGGTTTAAATCCTAGTACCACCGCTTACTAGGGACGTACCATACTTTGGACAAGTTCATTAGCTTTTCAGAACTTGCATTCTCAACTGTAAAAATGGAGAAACACAATACCTACTCCTCTGGGCAGTTTCCAGCCTCTTGGTCTCTTTCAGGGTGTCCTGCACATACAGTCAATAGTCAGCTGTCGGGTAAGTGACCGGCTTCTGAGGGGCTGGAGGGGGGGAGCCAAGCACAACTTTAACCGTTCCATGACTCTGCCATCTGGGTGTTCCCTGGGAGCAACGGGACAAGTGCTTGGAAAAGGGAGGTGCGGCAGCTGTCCTGACTGGCTACATACCAGCCATCCCCACCCTTTTCCACCCACCTCCACTACAGGAGGGATACTCACTGTCCCAGCATCCCTCACACTTAGGAGAGACCCTATGACCCAGTTTTGTGGGGGGGCTTTTGGGAAAGTTTTTTTCTCATTAATAAAAGAAGAGAGACATAAGAAAAACTCTTTCTTGACAAACTGGCTGATACACTGCTTCCAGCCTTTGTTTGCATTTGAGAATGTAAAGCCTGGAGCTGTGGCAGCCATCTTGGGCCCATGAGGTGACAAGCCCAGGATCAAAAGCTAACGTGATGAAGAGGCAGACCAGAAGAACAGAAAAAGCCTGTGTTCTTAATGACACTGCTGAGCCACAAAACCAACCCTAGACCTCCTCCCTCCAGGCCTCTTGTTCAATAAATCGTAAATATGCCTACAGCTTGAGTCATTCTTGATTGACTTTTGTTACTTACAGCCAAAAGCATCCCAACTGATAGAGATGAAGCAGAAAGGGCAGGGGTAGCAGATGTCTCGGTCTTTGGCCATTGCCCGTGACCTGCCTCCATGAGGTCTTCATGTCTCAGAGGCTCTGCTCCCACAGCCAAGAACCTAGAGATTATGAGGAGACCTGGATACCACACAGCCCCACTCATGCCTGGCATGCCCACCCCTGCCAGAAGGCAAAGGAAACCAAGGTCCCTCCATTCCCTTTCCAGGTTTTCTCTCCTCTCCCAGTGGAGCTCCTCCGGGTGGTCTGATGCAGCCCCCTCTGTCTTCTGTGCACTTGCGGGAAAAGTTGCACAGCTCAGGGGTTAATAATGACGACCGCTGGGGGAAAAAAGCGATAATCAGATTCATACTGCCCGTTGCTACACAACCACAACACAGGGCACCTCCCCAGCAACACTGGTAAGGCTTGAAAAGAGGTTTCCCCCATCCCCCCCCTTCTTCTTTATTCCACTGAATGCTGTCATTACTACAGAAACCATGAGGAAGAGAGGTGAAGATGAAAATGAGGTTATGTATGTTAAACATCTGGCACAGTGCCTGGGGGGTAATGAGCAAACACCAGCACCCTGCCTTTCCCTTCCAACACGATGGCAATGCGGTGACAAAACAAAGACGCCGAGCAGGTCCTAAAGGGTGGGGGTGCCTTCGGCAGCGGACCCTCCCATTGTCCTTATGGGGTTCTTGGTTTCTGAAGTACCTTCTCCTTTCTCTCATGTTACACACACAGACACACACACACACACACACACACATACACACACACAGCTGGTTCAAGAGCCCAAGCTCCTTGATTCCACTGTGAGTTGGGGTCACTGTCACAGGGTCAAGAGTTCTCAATTAGCATCTTCTTCAGCCCCATCCCAATGCGCCTGACCCGATCCCCACCGAGGCTGCTCCCATCACTGACCCTTCTGCTGGTCCCCCGTCCACTTCATGAGCACATCACAAAGCCCTTGAAGTTGCTGGGTGCTCAACCTTTTCCCACACATCATTGCATCCCAGTCCTGGCCCAGGATGGGTTCTTTGCTTCAGTCCTCCCAGGTCACTCCGGTTCCCTGTGTGCCAACCCACTGGCAGCATCTGGCCTCTGCAGTCTCACCTCTGCAGATACAGTTTCTCTATTGACAAAATCCACGGAGTCAGGACCACCCCAGTCTGTATGGTGCTTTGGTGAGAATAGACAAAGATGCCTCTTCTTCTGGGCAGACACAGCTCCAGGCTAGAGCCCACAGCTTGATAAGTGGAACACGGGCTGGACTGCAGCCCCAGGTGCTCCTTTGCCGGGTGCACTTGTGCAGGGCACAACACACACAACTGTCTGTGGCGGCCATGCATGGAGCCTCTCCAATCAGCCTCCTGTGTTTCTGACCTAAATGCTATTCTCGGACACTGACCACCCTAGAACTTTTCGTTACAGAGCGTCCCAGTTCCGGGGGCAACAACTTTCCAGAACACCAAGACCAAGATTGTACAGTACTCTCCAGCACAATCCCATGGCTCACTCAGCACTCCCTGCAGGGCTCCCCTCTGCTAACACAAGTTAAAGTCATGGCACCTCTGCCACCCAGTTCCAATTCATTCCTCCCTGTCCTGCCTGGAGGTGAATCACACAGCTGTCGCTGGAGACACAGGGGTCCTTGTGTTAGCATCCCACCCTGGTTAGAGGCCCTTTTCTACCACTAACAAGCTACTGTCACGGATAAGTTGCTTTACTTCTCAGGGCCTTGTCTGCAGGTCAAGTGGAGATAATAGTGGTGCTTCCTCATGGGTTTGATGTGAGGATTAACTGAGAAAATGCATGTAAAATGCTTACATCATCACCTGACACATACTATGTGATCAATACATGCAGCTACTGTAAAATCCTTCGACTCAGCAGTTCCTGTTTCTTTGTCTATAACATGCGTAAGGCGATATGTTGCAGGTTTTAATGTTTTTGACAATGTGTAGGACTTGCTGTGTGCCAGGTACTGTAGTTCTAAGCATATCACAATATTAGTTCATCCTCATAGCACCCCAGTGAGGTGGGTACTATTATCTTCCCCTAATTGAGGAGAGGAAACTGAGGTACAGGGGTTCAGTAACTTGCCCAAGGTCACCTCGGGAAGAGGTACAGCAGGGATTCAAACCCAGGCCTTCCAGCTCCACTGGGTGTGTGCTTAACAAGTAGACTGTGGGGCATCGATGCCTATTGTGGGAACTAAATGAGAAAACACATGCAGAGTGCTTGGCACACAGAAGGCACTCAATATACGGTCATTATGCTAATGTAGCATTATTGTTGAATGTTCATCATCATTATTACTAATATATGCAAAGTGCCCACCGAAATCAAGCAGCCCTTTCTTCTTCTCCCTCCCTCCAGCACTGATGTTGCTGTGTTTTGGTGGTGGGTGGGATTCTTGGCACTCTTTGGAGAAGGTTTCCTGCTGGGTTTCCAGTTTCGGGGCAGGGAGAGGAGATTTGGGGTACAAAGGAGAGGATGAATAAACTCCCTGGGCACCGAGCCTCATTGAACTGGTGGTATCTCAGACACACAGCAAATCAAGTTGCCTCCAACAGGGGGAGGCTGGGTGGTGTGGGTAAGCAGGGGGCGCCCAGGGGCCTGTGGGATAGGGAAGCAGATGGAGGGAGACCAAGCTGCCCCTGCAAGATCCAATTCAGCAAATGATAACTAAGACGCCTAAGACCATCTCTGAGGTCCAGTGCAAATGCCCCTTCCTCCAGGAAGCCTTTCTAGATCTGCCAGGCGGATCAACCCCTTTCCCTTCTAACACTTTATATTTCTAGCCCAGCCCCACCCGTATTTTGCCTACTGTTTTAGATTCATAGCACAAAGAGGCCAAATGTCTTTTTGACTATAGGCTTCTGGAGAGCAGGGACCAGGTCTGTAATATCTGTATCCCCCGCAGGGCCTTTTGTACAGTAGAGGCTTAATGAATGCTTGTTAATTGAATAGTGAATGAATAAGACACAGCTCCTGCCCGCTTGGGGCCTTTCTGTCCTGTGGCCTCATCACTGCAGAGCAACTGTGTGGTTGTTGAGACCCCGAGTTAGCCTGAGAGGTGAAAAACATGAGGGCCTGGGGGAATGTCGGGGGGACATGGGGGATGACAGCCTCTGTTCCCAACAACAAGGGCTCGGCCGCACCAGGAGGAGGGCAGTGTCACCCTGGGCCGCCTTTCCTTCCCCGCCCTGGCTTCGGCCAGCACCCAGTCATCCCCTGGGGCTGGGGGTCTGTCCAGGCCCCTCTACCTCCTGCACACTTCCTCCTCACGTCATCCCATCCCGCCCTGAAGACAATGACCAGACCTGCCCCGGTGCCTCTCACCAAACCATCACTCTGGGTCTCTCCTCCCACTAACTGCTACGGCCAGACTCATCTGGTCCCAGGCACGTGGTTACCTCCCCCTCCCAACCCCAAAACGGCCCAAGGGGACTCCTGGCCTCTCCTCTCTGTGTCCTGGAGTCCCACCCATCTCTCTCACACAGTTCCTGTGCCCTCTCCACCAACATGCTCTTTCTTCTTAGGGTCCGGCCACACTGCGGGTCCCTTCACAGTGCTTGTGGGCACTTAGAGTAAGGTGCTCCACCCTGGTGCACTGCTTTTCCTGTGTTCAGATCTTGCCTCTAAACTCCCTGAGGGTTAGGATGGTGCCTTAGTCATCTCCAGATCCCCCATATGAAACCCACACAGGGAAAAAATAATAATATACAAAATGAAAGTAAAACAAATAAGCAAGCAAAAATAAAAATTAATAAGTAACTTAACAAATAACATTTATTCAGTGCTTATTATGTGCCAGGCACTGTGAGAAGAAATTTACGTGAATTAACTTAGTATTATCCTTCTTAGGCTGACATTATTGTACCCATTTTGCAGATGCAGGAATGGAGGCAGAGAGAAGCCAAGTCGCTTGCTAAAGGTCCCACAGTCAGCAGTGGTGGGACTGGAGGTTAGACCCAGGAGTCTGGCTCCAGGGCCGGTGCTCAGAGCCCTCACCACTCTCATGAGTAATTGCTGAGGGGCTCGATGATACGCACCGCTTACCTGCTCTTCAAATCTGAACTCCCACAGCGAGACTGGCAGCTGGGAAGCTAGGGATACGGCCCCAGCCTCTGGTCAGACCTCCAGGCCACTCTCTGAAGCAGTGGTTCTCAGCCCTTGCAGCACCTTAAATTCACCTGAGGAGGTCTTTTTTTCACAAGTATTGATGCCTGGGCCACCCCAGCCAAGGAGATGGAATGTTGATGATGGGATCTGGGCATCTGTACTTTTAAGAGGCCCCCTCAGTGAGAACTAAGAGCTGCTGCTGTAAAGGCAGTGATTCTCATGGGGGCCCTGGCTAGATCTCGCTACCTCGTCCTCTCACTCAACGGCCAGCAGTCCTGCATCTGTATCATCCAGGCCGCTGTCTTCTTTTTGTCCACATCACTCCTCCCCAAAGGGCCCAGGGGAGGCAAAAGAGCAAAACTCAACCAGTCATGACACCAGGCCCCCTACCTACAGCCAGAGAAGGCGCTGGGATATGAATGAGTCTGGAGTAGTCTCGAGAGGTTTTTCGACTTTCTCTGGGGCACTGAACCTTCCCCCCGTCAGTGTTTCCATCCTTAAGGCGTAATGACATAATTCCAACCCCCTGGGGATTGGTGCCATTTTTCCCCATTATTTACACGTTTGTACAATTTGGTCTTCACCCTTCCTAGGAACGGGCTTTGATGGTATAACTTGCAGGGCCCTTGTGTATCTTTGATCCGTCGAGCATATCTGGTGGGGAAGGGCGGAGGGCCCTAGAGCCCTGGGCCTCCCAGGGAAAGCGGTAAGCTGCCGGAAATGAGGCCACAGCTTGTCCTCCAAAGGGTGCAGCCAGACTTCCAGGACAATGGCCAGTTAGGCCTTTGGTAGAGTATGTTCCAAGAACAAAACAATCCAGGGGCAGTGCCAACTTCCTGGTTTGAAAATACAGCATCTCAGGGTCAAGTCCTTGAAAGGAATGGATCATGAACCCTGTGCCCAGGCAACCCCTGTGCCCAAAGTGCCTGCCCAGACCCGCTGACCAGCCACTCTCTGCAGGGTCCAGCCTCTTCCATGCCACAGCCCCTGCCCATGCTCAGCCTTCCGAATGGTCTGTCCCTCCTGGTGGGCAGACTCTTACTCATTCAAGGTCACCTCATCTGGGGAGCCTTTCCTCATAGTCCTAGGGACTAGGTACCGTACTGTCTTCTCAAAACATCTTTTCACACGGCTCACGGAGCCCTTACCCCAGTGTGTAGCTTCTACACTTGTAGGTCAGTCCACAAGTCTGGTTTCTCCCACTAGTATATGACCTTGGGGCAAGAACCCTTCCTCTCCGCAACCCCAGCACTTAGCCAGCACAAGCCACAAGAGCCACAGACTCAAGCTGGCCCGCATATGTGAGGCTCAAGGGCCAGCGCAGTGATTCAAAATGTTCTGACTTGGTTGCCAACGTTAAAAAAATCAGGATATGTCCCATAAAAAAACCTGGATTTCTTGCTTTTCTTGAAACACCAGAAATCAGAAGATCTGGCCCCTCTGGGCCCACATTTCCATTGTTGCTCCTTCAGGGGCTAAGTGGGCTGTCCCAGTCCTGCCCAAGCCACCTCCTTCATCATGGTTCTTGTCTGCGTCTTGTAGACACTTGAACGCTGAGCACCTGGTAGAGGCATGCTGTAGGTAACTAAAAAAATACTGCTGGGAATTCCCTGGCAGTCCAGAGGTTAGGACTCCATGCTTCCAATGCAGGGGACATGGGTTCGATCCCTGGTCGGGGAATTGGGATCCCGCATGCTACCCGGTGCAGCCAAAAAATAAATAAATAAAAGAAAATTGCTGAAGAATGAGTCTCCTTTGACTTTCAAAGCAGCCAGTTCAGAAAGATCTACATGTGAGTCAAACAAACTGCATTTCCTGTTAGACGGCATTTTTGGACGACAGCTGGGGACAACTAAATTACCCCAAGAGGATACACTATGGCACCTCCATACAGCAATAAAAAGGAGCAAACTACTGACACCCCCAACGCCATGGATGAATCTCAAATACATTACGTTGTGTGAAACAAGCCAGACACAAGGCTGCCTGAGTGACTCCACTTGCAGGCAGACCTCGTTTTACCGTGCTTCGCAGATGTTGCATGTTTTACAGATTGAAGGTCTGTGGCAACCCTGCATCAAAGCAGGTCTATCGGCGCCGGTTTTCCAACAGCATTTGCTCACTTTGTGTCTCTGTGTCCCATTTTGGTAATTCTCACAGTATTTCAAACTTTTTCATTATTATTGTATTTGGTGGTCTGTGATCAGGGACCATGTTTTAAGATTTTTTATTTTCTGGCTGCGCTGTGCAGCATGTGGGATCCTAGTTCCCCGACCAGGGATCGAACCCTTGCTCCCTGCATTGGAAGTGCAGAGTTCTAACCACTGGACCACCAGGGAAGTCCCTGCGATCAGTGATCTTTGATGTTACTATTGTAGTTTTTTTGTTTTGTATTTTTCAATTAAGATAGGTACATTGTTTTTTAGACGTAATGCTATATTACACACTATTAAGTGTGTATAGACTACATTATAGTGTAGACATAACTTTTGTATGTCTACACTATACTGAGAAACCCAAAACTTTGTGTGGCTCGCTTTACTGTGATATTTGTTTCACTGCAGTGGTCTAGAACAGCAATATCTCCAAGGTAGGCACATATATGATATTCTGGAAAAGACAAAACTATAAAGACAGAAAACAGATTGGAGGCATGGCCAGGCGCTGGGTCCTAGGAGGAGTTGACTACAAAAGGGCGGAAGGGAATTTTGTAGGGGGGGTGACGGCACCATGCTATATCATGATTTTGATGGTGGTTACACGCTGTATGCAGCTGTTGAAACGCACAGAACTGTACACTAAAAAGGATGACTATTACTGCTGTAAATTATACCTCAACAAACCTGGCCTTTAAAAAAATTACCGAAAGGAATTTTTGTCCTAGTTCTCAATACAGAAACTTGCATAAAAGAAAGCTTCCAGTGAGAGATTCCTAAGCCCTGTTTGGCGGACCGAGCAGACCTGGGTCCCTTTGCCCCTGCGGTGACGTTCTCTGCATACTCACTGCAAGGAGCCTTGTACTGTAGCACGGAGAAAGGGTCCCTGGGAATGCTGCGGCTTGTCCCCACTTGTCCTGTAATGTCCCCACTTTGGACAGGTGTAGCTTTCGGCCGCTAACACTGGAGCTAAAAACAAGAGACTCTTGGCCCAAACTAAGAGCCACTGAATTAGAAGCTCTGAAGTCAGACCCCAGGAACCTGCCACTCTGCTGTTTAGAAAGTCCCTCAGGTGCGTTCAGCATATAATATTTGAGACACATGATATATTGGTTTTAGGCCCTACAGACAGTAGTTCCCAATATGAGTTCCAGGCTGGGGAAAACAATGAATGGTGCCTTTCAAAGACACTGATGCTCTGCACATCGTTATTATTTGTGTTAGTAACTGTGTTCACTGTTGATTCTAATATCCAACCTCGGCAGGATGTTTCAAGCTTACAGAACGCCCTGACATGGATGACCTCATCTAATCCAGGCAGCTGGCTGGCTTGATTTATCCCCATTTATTAGATGAGGAAACAGAGAGGTTAGGTTGCCTGCCAAGATGGGGCAGGGGCAGGACCTGTGACCCTGGTGCTTTGAGTCCAGCTCTCCACTCTTTCCATCCCTCTGTCCTTCTGGCTCAAAATCCTCCTTCCCACTGGAGGATGCACTGAGGAGGGCTGAGCAGAGAGGGAGGAATCAGAAAGGGTTTCCTCTCAATCCAGCTGTCAATAAACCTGTCTGTGTTCCCTGTGCCCAGGCTCAGAGTGGCTGCTGAAATCATGCTGAGGGGGTGAACTGCTCAAGGTGCCCGTCTCCAATCTCACTCCTAGCAAGTGGCACAAACCGGAGTTACCCAGGAGCTGTGATCCAGCAAGCAGTGATCGCACCCGGCCCTAGCTGCCTGTATCTGCTGCCCTCGGGAGCACCAGGAGCCTGGGTGCTGGCACGGAGAAGTCCTGCAGGATCTCCAGAGCAAAGGAAGCTGAAGGCTGCCCTTGACCCCTCCCACCAGGATGCCCAAGATGACTCCTGGACATTGTCCAAGATGGCCTCACCCACTTCTGTTTCTTTAGGAGGGGACGGGGTGGTACTGAGGAGGCGGGATAAACAGGGCAATGAGTGGGAAAGGCTGGAGGTCATTCCTGGCAGCTTGCACATGTTGGATACTGCCAGCATTCCCACGTGACCTTCCAACAGTGCTGCAAAGGGCCCACAGTCTCTGTCTAGCTGCTTCAGTTCTCACCCCAGCTCTGCCGCTCTGGAAAGTCTTGGGGCCTCAATTCCAGAGGCACAGGGTGAAGGTGAAAAGAATAGAGCCATATCCTTGCTGCATGACCCTAAGCAAGTAACATCACTTCTCTGAGCCTCAGTTTCCTCATCTATAAAATGGGGATGTCATTAATAGTGTTTACCTCATAGAGCTGATGTGAAGATTAGATTCCATAAAATATAAAAAGCACCTGACACGTTCTAGGCCTCTATAAATTTTAACTGTCACCACTACCACCACCACCCTCAGTTTCTCAGTCTGTGAAATGGGAATAATCCTAAACCCTGCCCTGCCAACCTCACAGGGGTATTGTGAGGTAAGGTAAAACTGAAAATTCCATGAGGACAGAGACTGAGTCTGCTTTGTTCCCCTGAGGCATCCCCAGGATTTAGAATAGTGCCTGGAAATATTAGGTGCTTAGCAAATATGAATGAATGAATGAATGAGTGAAGTGTGGGGATGTATCCTGTGACTCTGAAGGTACTCCACAGGGACAAGCTGCTTTTGTTTCTAATGAGTAGTCAGTGATGTCCAATGACAGAATGGGTCATGTTGGGAAGTGCTGAGTTCCCCATCACTGGAGGCAATTAAACTGGAAGGTCACTTGGCACAGGTGTCAGAGATGGGACTCACACATCAGGTTCAGGTTGAACTGGATGACACCTCGAGAGTCCTTGCAACTTATGCTCATGCATTCCATCCCAAATCCTTCAGCCACCAACTGCCTTCTCTAGCCAATTCACATTCAAGTGAATGTAAAACCAGCCCTGGCATCCTCATGCTGTGGTCACAGACTCCACCCAGATGCATGGCCTCAAACCACACTCACGTCCACATACACTTACTCCACTCGGCACACACAGCCACTCACCGAGCAGTCGTCACCATCACCACTAACAACGGCAGCAGCTGAAGTACTGAGCGCTCACTGAAAACCAGTGGGCTCAGCTCTGTCTTGCTCCAAAGCCTGTCCTCTTGAGCCACACTGCCTTCCTAACACAAACCAACAACCAAACCAAAGCAAACTCAACTGGTTCTCACAAGGCTGATTCCAGCGCAGCTGACATCCCAACCTCGATGGCAGGGCCAACTAAGCAAACCTGCCCATTGGGAAGGTAGGTCATGAGCCCAAAGGCACGTTTTCACCTCAAGTGCACGTGCACTGGTCTCCAGGTTCATGCAAGTGTGGAACCCCAGCCAGCAGTGGACTCCTGCTGGGGCATAAGCAGCACATGGACCCCAGCTTGCGAATGGTTCCAACCCACCTTTGTAATTCATCTCTATTACTGCCTTCCTCAACCGTACATCACAAACTGGACCCTTCCTGGTCACCTCTGGGCCTCTGCCTTATCAGGAGTGCTTTCTCTTCTCCTGGCAAACCCTATTCTCCTGCTTGGCAAAGCCTCTTTGATCCCTCTCTGATCATCCCTCCTCCGTGCTCCCTCTATAACACCTGTTCCAGGCCTCCATTCCAGTACTTACTGCAGGGTTCTCTGGCTCGTCGTTTACGTGTCTGCCTCCCTTGCCAGACCGTGAGTCCCTTGGGGCCGGGGCAGCGTCTGATTCAATGTGCAAGCCCATCTGTGAGCGCAGGGCCTGGCACTGCAAAGATGCCCAGTCAACACTGTGGTTTCATTACTAATGGCCAGGAAGGTCCCCACACAGGGCACTGGCAGGGTTAGCAGTGGTCATATAGTGGAGACTTTTCACTGCTGATATAATCCATCCACATGGAGCTGAGTAAGCAGGCGAGGAGAACATCTGCAGCTCGTTTCGAAAGCAGTAACTTCCCAGAAGTGGATGGCGTGGCATCGGGATGTACCGTTCACACCGCTCCTAAGTGGAGCCCGGCCAGTAGACTGCCTTGCTTTCACCCAGCCGACTTTCTACCATTTGTTGGGGGATTTCATCACAGAAACTGGCTCCCCACCCAACCTTGCCCGACACACACGGCAGGATGACCTGGAAATCCTCTAACCCTGGTCCTGCCACAGCTGGCTGGGTGATGGCAGGCCCACCCCATCTCTGGGCCTCCGTTTGCTCATCCGAAAAACAGGAGAAACAACCCCTGGTACATCTGCCCTATAGGGCTGGGGTAAAAGGGGATGAGTGAGTAAAAGACAGAAGGCGCTTTGGAAATATGAAAATGATTCAAAACCAAGATGCGGGGCCAGATGAGGTTGGAAGAGGAAGGCTCTCTTCACTCTTGTAGCTTCAAATCTCCTACAAGACCCATAGGCAAGGTCCTATCTGGGCCTCGGCTTCATCACTTGTCAGATGGGGGGGGTTCAGCTGAATCAGTGTTTTCCAAACTTCATAATTTGTGAACCCCTGTCAACACGTTTTCACCACCTCTACAAATCACCTGAACCATATTTATTTTAAAATTTTGTTTAAATTGACTTTTTCTAAAATTTGAGCATCTGCTTGAGCCTCATTCTAAGCAATTTTACACACATGACAAAACAGGTTTCATGTGTTAACTACATTTGTTTCTAATACGCATTACATAAATATGTGACAATTAAACCAAACCACGTTCATCCAGGTCCCACTGAAACCATCTTGTGCACCACTAGTGGTCCATGTCCATTCTTTAAGAAACACAGAGAGAGGATCCTTCAGGCTCTTTCCAGCTCCAAGAGCCCAAGGTTTACATCTGTGTGATGCACCCACCTGGCACCCAGCCCTGGAACACAAGCCCTAGGAGATGGTAAGATAATCCCCACTTTCCAGAAGAGTCCAATCTTGTTTGTGAAAAACTGTTTTCCAGTTGCTTCAGTGTGCTTTACTTGTATTTTATTTAAAGTTTGCTCTAAGGCATTATACCTAAATGTATATATTATAGTGGGATGAAAAATTAAGTAGGTGACAAAATTCAGATTATAGGAAAGTCAGGGTAGGAGAACTGAGGCAAGGCAAAATGACTACATAAAAGGCTTCCTGGAATTCTTGAATGCTCCCTGGAAGAGTACCACAGATTGGAGCTCTGAGCTTCCTAGAAGCCAAAGTAAAAATGGAAACATGACTCATTCTCCTTTCATTATTATCAGCATGGTATATATAAGCAACGCCCTCATCTGCATCCCTGAGATAAGTATGATGTGCTGGTCTCTGAGGCTGCTGACCTAGGCAGAAAGATGCTGCTCGCTTCTCCTGACAGGTGTCCTTGCCTCTCTTTGAGCCCAGCTCCTGTGCTGATGCCACTGTGCTCTTCCCCCAAATACAAGTTGGATCAGATCACTTCCCTTTCTCAAAAGTATATAATGTTTTCCTCTTACCTCCAGAATGAAATTTAAAACTTTCAGGCTTGTATTCAGGCACCACCATGAACTAGCCCCAAAGTATCTTTAGGGTCAAATCTCTGGGAACCTCACATTTGGATCTCAGTGAAACTGCCTGAGTCAGATCTTGGCTCTACCACTTAGAAGCCGTGTAACCCCAGGCAAGATACATAACTTCCCTCAGACTCAATTTCCTCACCCTTAACATGAAGACATAAAGAGCTCTGTCTCATGGGGTAATTCTGAGAACCGAACGTGATGACCCTGGAAAGGCACAGCTCACATGCCGTTAGCTCTTCTGCGGGGCCCTCTCGTTATCTCCTGGCCTGTGCTCTTGCTGTGGCTTCGCTCTGGCTGCCTTTCCCCTTTCTCTGTTGACTGAAATCCTATCATTCATCCAGATGCAGCTCAAGTGCCACTTGAACCAGGGGCTTCCCCTGATTTTCCCAATCAAAAGAGCCCATTCCTTGCTCTCTTTTCCCACAGCACATAATTTATATGCAATACAATACATGCATTACGTGCAACACTCAGCTGCGTTTCTCACCCTGGAGGGTTACCTCCTACTAGTAGGCTATAGAATCCAAGTGGTAGATTGCTACTGTCACAAAAAAAGAAAAGAGAAGGGAAGAAAAGGCTAGAAAATATCAGCATGCATGGCATGACTCTGTATTTAGTTCTGTATATATAACATATATATGTGTGCATGTGCCTGGTCACAACACAAAATGATTTTCTTACTAGAGGTCACAGCCAAAAAATGTCTGGAAGCCGCAGCACTATCTGTGGGTTCGTGGAGGGCAGGAACCAAGCACCTCTGTGTCCCCAGCAGTTAGCACAGAGCCTGGCACATAGTAGGTGCTCAGTAAACACCAACTGAAGTGAACTGAAAATCTAGTCATCCGGAACAGTGTGTTTACTAGGGTATTCCAGGTGCCCGAGATTCAACTGTAAACCCCCATGTTCAGCCACAATTTCTGGGGGCCCCATCCAGGCACAGGGTCCATCCAGCAGGACTGCAGTTACCCAGTGGGGATTTCAAAATCGAGGATGCTGGGAAAAGAACAGTGTGGCTTAGTCCCTGCTTACCCAGGACCCCCTCACAAGACTCCATTTTCATCTTCTATAAGATGGGAGTGATGATGCCAGCAGCACCCATCCCACAGGGAGAGAACGCAGTGAGGAAAGGCCTAGAGTTGATCTGGTCCTGCTCTTCACATCAAGTTTGCTGAGAAGGAACATACACAAGCACATGCTTATCCACATACACATGCATGCACATACTCACACTCACACATACACACACACACACATAGTCACAGACATGCACATACACATACATTTCACAGCCACGTGGGAGCGTGGAGGCCCAGTGAGGGCAACTGACTTTCCCAAAGTCACACAGCAGACTAGGGGCAGAGCTGGGACTAAACAAGTCCCTTGGGTCCCAGACCAAGAACGAAGAGAGGACAAATGATGTATTCAACAGAAAGATGTTTGGAAAAACACAGAAGGTCCCTTTCAAGAGTGAGAGGCGATGTCAGGCCCATCTGCACGACCTGCAGAGGCAAGAGGCTGCAGTGGCCGACATGGCCCTCTCCTCCCGCGCTGCCCCTGCGTTCCGGCCCATCCCCAGCTGCCAGTCCCCTAGGGCCACCTGTGCCAGGACAGCACCCTGTCCTGCTCTGTAGAGCCAGAGGGAGCCGATGTCTTTGGAAAGCATGGACTTGGAGGCAAATAGACCCGGCTGTTACTCAATGCCAACAATTCCTGGGCCATTTTCTTAACCCCTCAGGGCTGTGGATTCTCATCTGGTAACCACAATTACTGCTCCATTTCCATGATTCTTGGGAGAATGAAAGGAGACGAGGTAAGTTAAGGACCTGGTAAGTGTGTATAAACTTTAGTTCCTGCCCTTCTTCCCTCTTCCTCGAAACCCTTTATTCCATCCTCAGAGATTTCTTCCAAACAAAAACAAAACACCCCTGACCATATCTTCTCCTGCTCTAACGCCTTCAATGTCCTACACCAAGAGAAGAAAGTCCAAGCCTCGCAAAACACTCAAAATCCTTCATGGATTGGATTCTGTTCCTTCACCTCGTTAACCCTTTTGTCCATCAACGGAGCCATCCGTTTTGTCCATCCACTGTCACCTGGGACCACAGGGTTTGCGGAGAATGAACACACACACACACGTAAGCACACACTTTCATGTATACATGTGCGTGTGCGTGCACACACACGCACGCGCGCGCACACACACACACAGCACTCTCCCCTCAGACTTGCCTTCCCCACATCCTCCCTTCAAAACCCCAATTCCAAAGCCTTCTCAGATCCACGCGGTTGGAATTAGTCTGCCTGTGTGAGTTTAGTTCCAGAACTGAGTGCACTTCAGCACGCCGTGTCATCACTCCTTGCATGCCGGCCTGTCTTTCCCCAGAGACCACGAGCGCCCAGGAGGTAAGACCCCGATCTTGGGCCGCTGGGTGACACTCGGTCCAGGCACCCAGGGCTCTCACTGAAGACTGCGGTGCAGGACTCCCTGTGCGTGTTGGGGCCCACGTGCCAACAGCTGCACTCACGGCCTGTCAGAATCACTCGGGCTATGGCCTGGAACATTTGCACAACTGCTCACAGCATCCAGCAGGCATCTGAATCTGGATCCAGGGCAGCCACCGGCTTTCAAGGGAGTGTGGCATGGCAGAAAGGCCAGCAGGCCAGGCAGCAAGAGACCCTAGTGGGGGCTGGGTGACCTTGAGCAAAGACTTCCCTTCTGTAGGAGTCACAGTCAAATTCTGAAACCTATAAATAACACTGAAAATAAGGCTACATGCCTGTCTGAGAAGGAACTAGGACAACCGAGAGCTTTTTCAAGCTACATGCATCCTGCCCAAGATTCTTAACTCTCCTCCTCCTAATAAATGTATATCAGGATCTGGGATGGTAGAGAAGAGGCATGAATATTATTCTGAAAGGCCCCTGAGATAACTCTGATTGGTCATGTCCCCAACAGCAACCCAGTTAGGCCCACGATTATACTGTTCGGTACCGAAGCACAAGCTGTAGAGTCAGTCCTTGCGCAAATCTACACCAGGGCACGATGCTCAACCAACCCAAGGCAGGACACAATGCGCTCCAGGCAGAGTGCAGGGCAGTGGGAAAAGGGTTCTTCCAGCACAGAAGGGAGAAAAGGGTTTGCTGGCCAGGGCTGCTGGGTGGAGGGAGTGAGCCTGCGTGTCAACCACCGGCAGGTCTGGCCTGCAGAAGGGGCTCTATAAATGGCAGCCTCCTCCACCCTCCTCCTCTGGGGGAAGTCTGTCTTCCATCAGGCAGGAAGCAACTAGGAGGGAAGGCTATCCATCTTCCTTCTGCTCCTCTGAGCCTGACCACAGCCTCTGGCTCAGGAATGGGCCCGTTACAAAGGCTCGAAAACCCTTTCTCATTCCACAAACATCTACTTTATGGCCCTTTCTCATTCCACAAACATCTACTGTATGGTTGCCCCGTACCAGGTCCCCAAGTTAGGGGCTCCAGAGGAGCAAGACCTGCCTGCACCCGTCAAGAGGCTCCCCGTCCAGGGGGATGACTGACTTTCTGTCCACCCTGATTAGGAAGGTCCCCATTAGTCCCGTCTCTTGGGTGCCTGAGGTGCTCAGGCCACACCACAGGTGCCCCAGGGAATTACTGGCTGACTGGAGCCAGGGTTAGCCAGAGAGCCTCTGTTAATGACCAAACAGTGCGTTCTGAGCAGATCTGGGAGCCCTGGGAGGTGGAGGGAGGGGGGACCGTTTCCCTGACTGCCCTGAACTTGCAGTGAGCCATCGATCCTGCTTCAGCCAGGAAGGCCGGCCGTGGTGTCCACGACGCCTCACCTCTCTCTCCACTCAGAGGCCCCGCTGCAGAGCCCATCTCCTGCACGCAGCATGCCCAGCATCCCATCCTCTGGGCATGCAGTGCCTGGTAAACAGGACTCTGCAGGGGGCAAGCCCCCATCCCACCCGGCTCCCACACACAGAAGCTTTGTCTGAGCTGCTGATGGGCACAGGCCTGGACCAGCCGCGGGCCCATCTTGGACAACAGGCCCGTCACTAAGAGGCTGTGAGGGGCGCAGCCAGGACACAATGTGCTCCAGTTAGAGCTGAGGGCAGTGGATAAAGGGCTCACTGGGGCCCTGGAACCAGCCCCTCCCCCAGCGCACAGTGCAGGGGTGGAGAAGAAGGCTGTCCTCAGAGGGCCCCGGGGTTGTCCTGAAATCCTCCCAGCCACTTTCCAGTGCAGCCTCCAGCCACATCCTTGACTCTTGGGCTTGGCTGTTTCTCCCTGTGGCCCGTGGAGAGTCATCCAGGACCCTTCCTTGTCTTGGTCCCCATGTTCCTTCCTTAAATGAGTTTCTCTAGCAGGCATTGCCACCGTCAAGGTCTATTTTGCTCCTTGGGGTCTTGGGCTCCCTGATCTTGGCGACCCCAGAGGCCCCTCACCTACCCACACCCACATATCAGTGGGAAAACAACATGGAGATAACAGAGAATAAGAGAGAGACATAATGAATCATCACCTACTACGCACTTCCTAAAAGAGGCCATGCACAATTTTATGTGATAAAACAGCACCCTTTGTCTTGCAGGGTATTTAAGTAGGATAAATCCATGTGCAGTCATCTCTATATAAGCAGAATTGGGGAATTACAGGTACAGCTGCTTTAGCAATAAGGATCTGGAAGATTCCCTTTTGAACCACCATGCAAACACACTGAAGATGTGTTCAGAGGGTCTCGCTAGCACAGAGATGCTTCCTCTGAGGCCCGCTCCCAGAAATTCTGATTCAGAAGGTCTGGAAGAGAGTCCAGTAATCTGCATCTGAATAAGCACCTAAGAGATTCCAATGCAGGTGGGCACAGGTGATGCTTTAAGATGTATTGGTTAATGAAAAATTATAGGTTTCAAATACGCAAGTAAGTACTACACACTGGTGGTTCACTAAACAATCCACAACAAACTAAATCAATAATGATAGAGTTAAACTCACATCAATTTTCAGTTAAAAAGCAGAAACAGCAGCAACTGGACATTGGAGCCAACTCAAGATGACACGGAGGGCAAAGAATGCTTACTGAGAATTTCTGGATTTCTGGTACACAGTAGGAGCTTTGCCAAAGACTGCAAGGCACCAGCCATGTTTGTAAATTTTAAGGCCCCAATAAACTCTAGGGATGTACTAATTTGGGTTTCCAGATACCAAATATGGTTTGATAATCCTTGGGTTTTTTTTTTTTAACTTTTAATTTTATATTGGAGTATAGTTGATTTCCAATGTTGTGTTACTTTCAGGTATACAGCAAAGTGATTCAGTTATACATATACATGTATCTATTCTTTTTCAAATTCTTTTCCCATTTAGGTTGTTACATAATATTGAGCAGAGTTCCCTGTGCTATCCAGTAGGTCCTTGTTGGTTATCCATTTTAAATATAGCAGTGTGTACAAGTCAATCCCAAACTCCCTAACTATCCCTCCCCCCACCCTTACTCCCCACCCCCAGTAACCATAAGTTCATTCTCTAAGTCTGTGTAAAATAAAAATTTATGGAATTATGCTTCATTGGCTGTTAAGACTCTAAGGAAGGGCTTGCAATTCCAAATCTGTTCTCAACCCTTCAGGGACAGACTGGTCCCTCTATATTCACTTTCGGTTCTTGTCAACACACACATGCATCTGCGACAAGAGATTTTAAGACCTTCATTAATTTTATCTGTTTGTGGAGTCCACCCCAATAAAAAATGAGCAATGCGGACACATTTTACATACCAGGATGTTTCTGAAAAGTAGAAAGTTGGACCCACCTAACTGTTCAATAATAACAGGCTGATAAAATCAAGTATATTTACGTTCACATGACAGACTATTGTAATACAAGCATGAAAAGTGTGTTTTTGTGTTTTTTTTTTTGCGGTACGCGGGCCTCTCACTGTTGTGGCCTCTCCCGTTGAGGAGCACAGGCTCCGGACGCGCAGGCTCAGTGGCCATGGCTCACGGGCTCAGCCGCTCCGCGGCATGTGGGATCTTCCCGGACCGGGGCACGAACCCGTGTCCCCTGCATCGGCAGGCAGACTCTCAACCACTGCACCACCAGGGAAGCCCGAAAAGTGTGTTTTTGAAGCATATACCATATTTCATCAAATCGAACTCAACTGATTGTAGGACTGACCATTATTTCATTATTTTACGTTCTTCCGAGAAAGAAAAACATGTAGTGATAAACTAGGACATGCTGTCTGTTGAAAATATATCCCAATTTCAGAAATCACAAAATGTGCAATATTGTAATCAATGAAATATAGTAATAAATAATACCGTGAGAAAATGCTCCTGGTACAATATTATAATAATAAATGCAAAAGGGAGGATATACTTAAATACACTCATAGGAAAAAAAAAAAGTGAAAGGAAAAGCAGAAAAATGGTCCAGAATGAACACATATTGTCTTTATAATCTGAAAAAGATATCATTTTTTAAAATAATCATAAAAATAAGTCCACTGGAATGGGTAAAATCACGGCAAGCACGTGCACGTCCACAGAGAGCCAGTTCCCACAGTCGCACTCCCTCATGCTGAAGAACTGCAGCTGGCTTAGGTCAGTTGTTGCTCAGTACATGGGATGGTTCCCAATGTTTTGCTAACAGAAGCCTTAAAGTGCTTCTTTCATTTTCACTCTTGGGTTATTTCCGTGGCCACCTGCAGGGTGTGGCATGGAAGGTGTCAGCTGGCAGCTCTGTGAGTTGGAGTTAAGGGACAGGTTGGTGTGTGAGGTCCATTTTCTCTCAGATCCTATTTCTCTATACGTGAACATTCTGGACTGGCCTGAGGCCGTGCTGGCCTCCCTAACCCACCTCACAGAGGTTGAAATTCCTCAACTGGGGAACAGAGTATCTTACTCTGCAAGGCGATAAGTCATTTCAGTTAAAGTGAGATGAAAACATCAGATCCTCGAGAGATGGGACCCTGGGAGAGACGTACCCTCAGGTACTGAAGATGGATGTAGGATCTAGTCTGAGGCCAGGTTTCCACAAACAGAACTTAAAGGCACAAGGGGCTTCGGGAGGACGAGGGAGGGATGGGAGAGTAGGTGGGGGCGACGAATGAGAGGAGGGGATGTGAGGGAAAATGCAGAAGGGACATGACACCAAAGGAAAGGGCGTGAAAAAGGAAACCTGGTGCCTGGGAGACAACCTTCCCCAAGGAAAGCAGCAAGTCAGAGTCCATGCCTGCCTCCCTGCAGGGCCAGGGAAAGGCCGGATCTCTACCATCTTTGGATGCCATGCCTAACTCCCAAAAGGTATCTGGATCAGTAGGAAAAAAGGGAGGGGGTGGAGGTAAACAGAAGGGTGTGAAGATGCAGGACTCACACAGGATCCATATCCCCATCAGGATGTCCCCCGGCTGTGCCCATGCCCGGCAGCCCCAAGGGACCAGCCAACACGTCAGGACTGGTCAGAACATTGAACTGGGCACCTGGAGACTAAGGTTTGAATTGTGACTCTTTCAAGTGACCTTCAGTACATCATGTGCCCTCCAGTACTCAGTGTCAGGAAAAGTAAAATTGGAGGGCATAAATCAAGTGATCTTTAAGGTCCTTTCTGATTTGGACATCTATGTTTCCAAAACAGGTGCAACTCAGGGAACTCACTCACTTAAAAAAATTTTTATTTTATTTTTTAATAATTATATACTTAAGGTGTACAACATGATGATTTGGTATATATCTATACACAGTGAAACGATTACTAAGGTCAAGCTAATTAATACATTCATCTCCTCGAATAGTTGCCATTTTGTATGTGTGTGTGGTGAGAGCACCTGAAATCTACTCTCTTGGTAAACATCCAGTATTCAATACAGTATTATTAACTATAGTCACCATACTGTGCATTAGATCTCTAGACTTGTTCATCCTATTAACTGCAACTCTGTACCCTTTTACCATGACCTCCTCATTTCCCCATCTTCCTGCCCCTGGTAGCCACCATTCTGCTCTCTGCTTATACGTATTTATTTGGCTTTTTAAGATTCCACATATAAGTAAGATCATGCAGGTTCTTTTTCTTTCTGTGTCTGACTTATTTCACTGAGCATAATGTCCTCCAGTTTCATCCACGTTGTTGCAAATGGCAGGAAATCCTTTTTTAAGGTTGAATAATATTCCACTGTATATCTACATCACATCTTCTTTATCCGTTCATCTGTCGATGGACACTTAGGTTACTTCCATATCTTGGCTATTGTGAATAATGCTACAATGAACATGGGGGGTGCAGATAGCTCTCTGAGATACTGAATTCATTTCCTTTGGATATAAACCCAGAAGAGGAATTGCTGGATCATATGGTAGTTCTATTTTTAATTTTTTGAGGAACCTCCATACTGTTTTCCATAACGGCTGTACCAATTTACATTCCCACCAATGGTGTACCAGGGTTTCCTTTTCTCCACATCCTCAACAACCCTTATTATATTTTATTTATTTATTTTTTAATAATAGCCATCCCAACAGGAATGAGGAGATATCTCACTGTGGTTTTGATTTGCATTTCCCCAATGATTTGTGATGTTGAGCGCCTTTTCATATACCTGTTGGCCATCTGTATGTCTTCTTTGGAAAAATGTCTGCTCAGATCCTTTGCCCACTGTTTTAACTGGGTTGTCATTTGTTGTTGTTGATTTGGTTTTTGTTTTTTGCTATTGAGTTGTATGAGTTCCTTTTATATTTTGGATATTAGTTCCTTAGTGGATATATGGTTTGAAAATATGTTCTCTCAATCCATAGGTTGCCTTTTCTTTTTGTTGATGGTTTCCTTTGCTGTGCAGAACATTTTAGTTTGATATAGTCCCACTTGTTTATTTTTGTTTTTGTTGCCTGAGCTTTGGGTGTCATATCCAAAAAATCATTGCCAAGGTTAATGTCAAGGAGATTTTCCCCTATGTTTTCTTCTAGGAGATTTATGGTTTCATGCCTTACATTTAAGTCTTTAATCCATTTTAAGCTGACGTTTGTGTATGCTGTCAAGATAAGGATCCAATTTCCTTGCTTTGCATGTGGATAGCCAGTTTTCCCAACACCATTTATTGAAGAGGCTAATCCTTTCCCCATTGTGTTTTCTTGGCACCCTTGTAGAAAATTAGTTGAGTGTATATGCTCGGGTTTATTTCTGAGCTCAAGTCACTCATTTTGTTCATCAAACAATTACTAAACATGTATCATCTGTGCAAGGCACAGCGTTAGGACCACAGGAGAAAATGCAAAGCAGAATGGGGGGCCACACTCACGGAACATTTAATACTTGTCAGGCACCAAGCTACCCTATATTAGTGACAATCCTAAGGGGCAGGTATTATTTTTTCCATTCTACAGACAGTAAAACTGAGGCTCAGACCTGTTCGGTTATCTGCCCAAGGTCACAGAACGGTAAGTGGTTGAGTTGAGAGCCTAACCCAAGTTAACCCACTATGCCTCGTCTTCCTGCTAAGAAAAAGAGCTCCACCTTTGCCTTCAAAGAACTCACAGTCCAGTGAGTGTCTCAGTTAGCCAACCAACAGAACAGCAATACTGAGCGGGAGGCAGAACAATGCCTGACTGACCCAACAGAGAGATGAAGGAGTAGAGGAAACGCTGGCATGGAGTCTGCCTGAAGCTTGACTCAGATTCCAGATTCGCAGTGCGGAACACCAGGGGTAAGGGAGGGGAGGAGTGGCACTGGCATTTCAGGTAGAGGATACGGCACAAGGCGTGAATGCAGAGAGGGTGAAGTTCATGGGCCATCGGCAAAGGGCAAGGAGTCTGCTGCTGTTAGAACAGAGGAGTCTGGAGACAAGCCTCGGAAGACAGGTGGGGCCAGGCAGCAGGGGTCTTGGATGTCAAGTTAAGGGTCCGTAGTGAAGGGGTGCACCCCTGGACCTAAGGCAGCCCCCAGCCCTTCCTCCACAAGGTCAGGAGGAAAACGCAGAACTTCAGGGCAAGGAGTGGCTCACCACTTGCTTCCTTAACCAGTGGAAGCACCAGAGACCCCATTCACCCTGCAGAGCCGGGGCTCTTCCTCTAGGCCGCATCCATCCACATTTACTGAGGGCCGCTGGTGTCGGCCGCGGGACTGCAAACTCCCTGAGGACAGGGCCCATTTCTGAGAGATCTTCAATGCCTACCCTGTGAGAGGTGCTCCAGAAATACTCACCTAGTTAATTCTGAATAACAAGTAGAATTATCACCACATCCTTTTTCTCTCTGTGTCTGAGCCTCTGGCCAGGTTTCCACCAAGAGAACTAAGAGGGTGGAGGGGAGAGGTTGGTTACACAATTACAGGGCCCCCTAGGGATGCGCTAGCTGGCCAATCTGGATTCCAGGTCCAGCCAGTGTACTGAACGGGACCTCTTTGCACTCCCCCGCCCCATTCCAGCCTGTCTGCCATCACTGCCAGTGACGAGTCCCAAAAGGCCCATCCACAGGCGTGTGGTGAAAATCGGCTCTCAGATCCCACGTCCTCACCAGCTGACCCCAGCTCACCCCTGGGCAGCCAGCGCAGCAGCCTGCCATCAGTAGCTTGTGTGCCTTTGGTTAAGTCACACAGGAGGCTCTGGGAAAAGAACAACAGTGAGGGGGCCAAGGACCAGGAGAACAGGCCTGGCAATGGAAGGAGCTGGGAGGCCAGTGGCAAAGAGAAGACAGAGACACCAGTGATCTCCCGAATACACATCTACTCCCCAGCTCAGGGAAACCTTCCATCAAAGACAACACAGCACTTCCTGTGTCACCAGCCACTAGCGGGATGTAAGGCTCAGCCCCAGGGTTCAGAGATCCCCCTTCCTTTTCCTCTCCATTGACCCTCCTCTGGTTCAGTCTCTCGTTACCTCGTGCCTAGATGCTTGGTGTGGACCACAAATTGACCCAAATAGCCAGGGCCCTCTTCTTAAATATGGACCCTGCTGGGAGAAAGAAGGAAGACCGTCCCTAATGGGCGGGTGTGACCCAGTCCACCAGATCCTCTTTCCCCTCTGCCAGAAAGGGTTGAAGACGGCGCACCAGAGGACGAGCACAGATTCTCCTGACATAGCAAATATGCTCCTGCAGGGCAGCTCCACCCCTGGTCCTGACAAGGCCCCACACTCAGGCTGCTCTTGTTACCAATAGTTCCCTTGTCCCGTCCGCCAGGCCAAATCCCAGCCATCCCCAAGGCCCAGTTCAAATGCTGCTTCTCCTTGAGCCCTGCCCTGCTTCCCCGGCCCGCTGTGCTCTCACCCAGAGCCCTCGGGACTTGCCACTGCACTGGCTGCAATCACAAGTCAGCTTCCTCTCTACTGCCCCTGGAGGACGGGGTCTGAGTTCTCTCTCTGTGCCTGGCATCGAGTAGGGGTTGCAGTAAATACATGGTGAGTTTTAGTAAATACTTGTTGCAATATCTGTTGAATGGATGGATGAAGGGCTGGAATAGTGGACGCAGCAGGAGACAGATGACGATGATAAAGAATCCCAAGTCCCCTCCTGGAGCCCCATCACTCCCTTGGTGGGAAGCCTGAGAAAAGGCATTTAGGAGTCTGGCTGGGGAGGGGCAGAGAACAAAGCCTTGAGGCTCCAAACCACTCAGGATTCAAGAATCCTGGCTCCTGGGGGCAGTCCCTCCTTAGGAGAGGAGGAGCTGGGAAGAAGAGGAGAGTGCGTTCCCTGACCCTTGGTTCTCACATCAGCCTCCAACAAATCCCTGCGGTGCACAAAGAGCTAAATTCTTGAAAAACAGAAATGTACGCCCCCCAACACACACACACACAAAGGTAGAGGGAGATGGGCTCCCGGCTGCACAGACTGGCCTGGCAGGGGAGTTGTCCCCAAGGCCACAGGCTTCCAGGGAACCAGAGCGTGGGGGAGGGAGTACCCGCCTTGCTGGCCCTTTTCCCAGAAGGCCTGGACACTGTAACCACCACCTGCGGGTCTGCCCATGGATAGCCAGCCACAGGAGGCCAAATCCTGATCACTGAACCCTGGGCACTGGCGCAGCCTCTGACTTCCAGCCCTCAGACTGCAATGGCCCTGCCAAGGCCCCTCGGTCTGGTTTCAGTTGCCTAGGTCCACGGAAAAGGAAACACTTGCCCAGAGGCACGTTGCAGGAAAAGTGTGGTAAAGCCCCCTCCCAAGGGCGGCATCTCCCAGTCTATAAATCTCTTTTTGAAGTTAGTCTAGTAGCTGCAGCTGAGCCGGAGGGTGGCAGCCAGGCACACGGGAGTCCTCATTCCAAAGACCCTACTTCACGGGGCTCTATGCCTGAGGGCATCTGACTTTGACTGAAAGATGATACACACCCTGGGGTCTCGGGAAAGTAGGGGACGTGAACATGGGATGGCATGTGTTCCTGAAGATCTAGTCTGACCCAACTTAGACAGGGGCTGGAAGTGACTAGCCAAGAAAGCACTTTTTGAAAAGGACTCTGAGGTGGGTTCCATGTCCCCTCCCCTTGAATCTGGTATGGAAGTGACACTATGTGACTTCTGAGGCTAGGTCCTAAGAGGTCATGATCTTCTGCCTTGTTTGCTTGAACACTTGTTCTTGGGACCCTGAGTGATTATGTAAGAAATCTGACTCTCTGAGGCTGCCATGCCACGAGGAAGCCCAAGCCACATGGAGATGTCCTGTGTAGATGCTCTCGTCCACAGTTACAGCTGGGCCCAGCCTTTAAGTCACCCCAGTCCAGGCACCAGACATGAGAGTGAAGAAACTTTCAGATGATTCCAGCCGCCCCCCCCCACCGGTGTTCAAGTCACACCTAGTCATTTGTGTTTTCCTAGCTGAGACCCCCAGACATTGTGGAACATGGACGCCCTGTTGTCCGCTCTGTGCCCTGTCTGGATGTCTGACCAGCAGAACCCATGCAGCCCCTTGCTAACCCCTCCACCCACTCCAAAAGCCCAATGTCTGTCTCCACCCTGGTAAGCCAGGGAGACTCGGGACGCTTGGGGAAGGCTCCTTTTTGTAGCACCGTCCATCGCAGGATGCCCTTTCCACAGCTCCGAATCAATCAAGTGAATGCAGGATGTACCGAGTACCTGCAAAGCGCCTGCCCCATGCCCGCAGCTCCAGGAGATGCTGAAAGCATCTTCCATGCCCACCCGCTGGGCTCAAGTAACTCGTCCTCTACCTGGAGCCATCAGAGGCTGATCAAAGATATCGGGGGAAGTGTAAGTCAATGTTCAGTTATGCTCTGGATTTTTCTCTGTCCCAGTTTCAAATATTCTGACCCACTGTATCCATGAGCTATCAAAACATCTGTGTCATTTCAATGTTTCTATATCCAAAGCTGCATTTTCTACATGACCTCTTCCACCCAGAAGCAGCTCAAAAATCTTGCAGACCGTGGGCCAGCATTTGGCGTATGGAAAACGTTTACTTTAAGGAAAGCAACTGACCAACAAATGCTTTGTTCAGTTCAACAGAACAGATGCTGACAGCCTGCGAGGTCCTGTGCTGGGCACTGCAGGGCCCATCTATGCAGTTCTAGACTCAGGAATCCCAGAGCTGAATGGGCCTCATCCACACTGACCAACACAGAGCCCAAAGCCCCCTCACGCTTGCCCTCCGGACAGCAGCTGGTGCAGGTGACCTCTCCCTCCTCCTTGACTTTCCCTCGGCCACACCTTCTCAGTCACTTCTGAAGCCTTTTCCCCTCCTCGGTCTCAGTCACAGAGAGCTTGGGGCTCAAACCTGCCACTTCTCTTTCACTTTAACCCAGCCCCTAGCCTCCATGGGAATTACCTGGGCAGCTCTGAATAAATGCTGATGGGCCACCACTCCAGAGATTCTGATTCACTGACCTGGAGGGACCTGCAAGGGACTCTGAAGGCATCGGTGGATGAGACCCACTGCCTCTACTCTTCCCTGCCTGAGGTCATCCACACTCAGAGATTTAAACACCTTCTACAAGCTGATGGCTCTGAAATTTCCACCTGACACCTGGACCTCTTTCCTGAGCTTCAGACCTATCCCTTTAGATTCCCGCAGACACCTCTAACCTAACACATCGGGAACCAACTACTGATCTCCCCACCCCAGGCTGCTCCTCCTCGGCCACCATGACTCCCAGTGAATGGGACTTTTATTCCACAAACCTGAGAGCCATCTATGAATTCCCCCTTTTTCTCTCCCTCAGCCCACGTGGAGGTCCTGTCAATTCTCCCTTCACTTTTCAATCTCAGAGCATCTGCATTTTCCAAAGAACTTTTACACAGTTATAATCCTGGTCTGCATAAACCTTTGTATCCAGCCCTTTTCACTTAGCAGGAAGTTTCCCACATGCACAGCATTTGGTATTACACTTTTTAATGGCTGCAGAACGCTCCATCGAATAAATGCTGCTTAATTTGCTTAGCCAGTCTTATATTGTAAAGCCTTTATTTTGCTTCCAAATTTTAGTTATAAATAATGCCATGATGAGCATCTTGATGCACAGGGCCTTTCCCCGCCCTTGGATTATTTCCTTTGGACAGAGTCCCAGAAGTGGGATTACTAGGTCACAGGACTGTGGACATTTTTATGGCTTGTGAAGCACGTTGCCAAATTGCTCTCCAAAAAGGGTGAAACTACTTTACTTTCATGTGTCTTTTTGATGGCTTATACAGGTTGGAATATGCCACCACAGACCTAGGACAGTCCTGGCAGCTGAGAGTCTGGAGTTCTTCTTCTTTTATTTTAAAAACTTCTTAAAAGTTTGCTTAATTCTCTCCTAATTATCAACGTGATAAATACACAATACAGAAAGGCAAACCCAGGGGCTTCCCTGGTGGCGCAGTGGTCGAGAGTCCGCCTGACGATGCAGGGGACGCGGGTCCGTGCCCTGGTCCGGGAAGATCCCACATGCCGCGGAGCGGCTGGGCCCGTGAGCCATGGCTGCTGAGCCTGCGCATCCAGAGCCTGTGCTCCGCAACGGGAAAGGCCACAACAGTGAGAGGCCCACGTACCGCAAAAAAAAAAAAAAAAAGGCAAACCCAGAAATGTACGACCAAATAAACAAAAGCACCTATAATCCCACCTTCCCATAGGTTCTCAGAAGACAAGACTCATTATCGTAATGCTAGAATGAGGAACTCAGACTGAATTTACACAGAAGGGAGTTGGTTGTTTTATTTTTTTAAAAATTTATTTATTTGGCTGCACTGGGTCTTACTTGCGGCACACGGGATCTTCGCTGCCGCGCACGGGATCTTTTGGTTGCAGCATGCGGGATCTTTAGTTGCGGCATGTGGGATCTTTAGTGGCGGCATGCAGGATCTAGTTCCCTGACCAGGGATTGAACCCGGGCCCTCTGCATTGGGAGCACGGGACCACTGGACCGCCAGGGAAGTCCCGAGGTGGTTGTTTTAATCACGGCTTTACATAGAGAGACCCTGGCCTTTCTGGAGTAGTCCCCTGGGAAGGACATGTACATATTCTTGCCACTCCGTTAAGGTCAAATCACCTCTTTTTTAAATAAACAAACAAACAAACAAAAATCACTTTTTAAACGCCTGGTGTGAAATCCCACTTAGGACTGGCTAGGGATATCCTCAGTGCCTATCGTTGCCCTACAGTGATAGGGTTCATCTCCTCAGTCACATCCAGAGTCATTCAGACACAAGCTTGGTCCTTTCCAGGTGGGGAAGATGGTTTGGGGGTGGGGGAGGAGGCGGGCTATGAAGTGTGAAACTGATTTCGGACCTTAGGAGCTGGTACTGAAAGCTGCTCCCAAGGTGGTCCCAGAACATTCTTAACAATAGCTGGAGCCCCTGGAACACATGTTAAGAGAAGGGAGCACCCGGAGTGACAACACTGATAAGCAAACAGTAAAGAGGAAGAGGGGCAGCTCTGTTGAGGATTTACTATGTGCTGGGCTGAGGGTTAAGCGCTTTACATATGTAAAATAAATGTAATGCTCACAATGCTACTTGTACAACAAGGAGTTACAACAGTAACTACTATTATTATCCCCATTTACAGACAAGACACTGAGGGATTAGAACTTGTTCAGGACCCCAGCAGTCTGGCTCCACAGCCCAGGCTCTTACTCTGAATCTTCCGGTGCACGTGTTGCAGGACGAGCCTCCAAAGGAGACCAGCTGCCCCTCTGAATTCTGTGAGGCAGCACTCCTCCCCCTGTTCCGTTCACCTTGACCACCCAACTTAGACACAGCATCCCCATGTGTATTAGTGTGCTAGGGCTGCCATAACAGAAGGCCACCGACCGGATGGCTTAAACAACCTCCCAGTTCTGGAAGCTGGAAGTCCAAGATCAAGGTGCCAGCAGGGTTGGTTTCTGGCGAGAGCTATCTTCCTGGCTTGCAGACGGCCACCTTCCCTCTGTGTGACACACACTCCTGGTGTCTCCTCCTCTTCTTATAAGGACATCAGTCCTGTAGGATTAGGATGCCATCCTTATTACCTGGTTTAACCTTAATTACCTCCTTCAAGGCACAATCTCCAAATTCAGACACACTAGGGGTTATGGCTTTAACATATGAATGGCGGGGCACCATCAGTTCATAACACCTTCCTGACCTGAGAAACACAGACTCCTGACATCTGCCAGATGACCCTGCACTGTCCCCATAGCTCATCCTCCATGAAGGCTCTGCTGTCATCATGCCTAGTATTAGCTTTTTCTTACTAGATTATGATTATTTGAAGGTTACAGGCCAATCTTCACTCATCTGTGCATACCACCCCATTCATTCATCCAACTCATTCATTCGCTCTGCGGTCCACAAACTAGTTTAGGAATCATCTACTAGGAGCCAGGCCCTGTGTTAGCCCTGGGACTTCAATGGTGCACAGGATACAGCGATAACTCTGCATCCTCACGCAGCCGACCTGCCCACTTCTCTCTTCTGTACTCCCTAACCCCAGGCCACCTGACAGCTCTCACCTCCTGTCCCAAACCCAGATTGGGCAGGGGGCTCTTTAACACCTTCCTGCTCAGAGGAAACAGACGGTATTAATCCAATGGGGCAGCCATTTCTAAGCAAGGGACTGCAAAGCTGTGTGTCCCCTCCCTGTAAATAAAATTATACATGTCCCAACCAGGGAAATAAATGTGTGCTTGCAAGACTCATACAAGCAGTCCCTCTTGCCCAGGAAACAGGTTTGTTTCCATGAAATATTTCTATTAGAAAACAGAAAGGAATTGCCTCTTGGTGTTCTCAGATAGGGAGAAGGTGGGCGTTGCGTATCTCACTGAACCTCCCTTCACTGAAGTAGAGAACCATGAAACTCATAGCGACCATCCTTACCCCAGGAGGGGCAACAAAATAAGGGGAAACCTCAGTAGGCAAAACCATGGCGATGACAGGTGGATCCTATTTAACTTGGTACATGAGAGGGATGGGCAGGGGTTAAAGACACATATTACAAAGGGCAGTGGGAGCCCTTTTTGCTCCTCTTTCTCCTAGTGGCCTGAAATTCCCATATCAAACTGAATTAAAACATCTAGGTACAATGTATAAAATAAACAACAAGGACGTACTGTAGAGCATAGGGAACTGTATTCAGTATCTGTTAATAACCTATAATGGAAAAGAATCTGAAAAAGAATAGATATACATATATATACACGTATAAGTGAATCACTTTGCTGTACACCTGAAACACTGTAAATCAACTGTACTCCAATTAAAAAGGAAACCATCTACGTACAATGTATGTGTGTGTGCCTGGGGTCAGACCCTCATTTGGGCCAAATATCCCAATCACTCCAACACTCCCCCTCCCTTGTTCTCTTCCACAGCACCGAGTGGCCTTAAATGAAATACTAAGAATACTTTAATTTTTTAACCACAAAGAAATGCTTGCCAGAGTGGCCTTTTAAAAATCTAAGTCTGGTGCCATTCCCCTGCACAGTGCACAGCTCCCTCCTCTGCCCTCCGAATCAAGTCCACGGTCCTTACGTCTTGGATGTTGACGGCTCTCTTGGCCTTGGCCTCACCATGGCACACTTATGCCCTCACTGTGTTCAATTTCTTTCTGTTCCTCAAAGCCTCTGTCTCTCTCTTCCGGGCCCTGGCACACACCACTGCTTCCTCTACCTTGGTCACTCTTCCCAACTGTCCACTGGCCAAATCCTCCCCCTCCTTCTGGTCTCTGCTTTAGTGCCTTCCTAGCCCCCTAGGCTGCATTAGCCGCTCCTCCTCTGGGCGCCTGACCCCCCCAACCCGCGTAACCCTGTAATAGTTGCCTGGTCATACCCTGCGCTCCCCACCGCCACGTTCATCCCTTCATCCTCAGGACCATCTAAAAGGCAGCAGCACACAGGCAGAGCTCAGGGGATGCCGGCTGAATGAAGGGGTCCAGTGAGAGGCGGGCCCCTCAACGCCTCAGTGCCCACCCTCTGCCCAGTCATGGAGGCCATGGGCTGTTATCTCATCCATTCCTACATCTCCAGGGCCTGGCACAGGGACTGGCACACAGCAGATGCTCAAGAAATGTTTGCTGCACTAAGGGGAGTGGATATGCAGGAGAGAGGAGAAAACTCAGCTTTCTGGATAGATCTTCAGACCGCTACTCTGTCAGCTGTTCACACACCCACACACCTGCATGCCACGCCATCCTCCACAATGGAGACCCACCCACGTCACGAGTGCCACTGGGAGGTGTCCTGTCCCTTTTAATTAAAACTCAAGACAGGTGGCCTCCTCCCTACTCATTCCTCTCTCTCCAGGTCATTTCTGAAGACTGAGAATCAGCAGGACAGCTGAGAAGGAGTTGTGGATGCGGAGAAATCGCTGGGTTTGCATCTCTGCCTTCCAACCCTCCTCCCACATTACACAGTCTTCCTGTAGGTGACCAGGCCCAGGGGCAGTAGGGCCAGGGGCCTGGAGGTCTCGCAACCAGGAGGCTGGGGGCTGGGGCCAGGGCTGTCCCTGGCTTACTGTTTTTATTTCCTTTTCTTTTCCACTCCTTCACCAAAGGCCCAGTTTTAGGGGATCCCCTTCCTCCTCAGGTGGGGAAGGCAAAGCGCCTGGCGCAGGTCCATTACCCGCAGTCATGGAGGCAGGAAGGTCTCTGAAGGTCCTGGGAGCCACATCAAAAGAGAAGCTCCTGGGCCTGGTCCCTGGGGTGGGACTGAGGGTAGAGAGAGGCTGCTAGCAAATTCCCCTTTCTCCTTCAGGCTGAGCTTCCTCCGAAGACAAAGGTGAGGGTTGACTGTGTTGGAGGAGCTTGTCACCTGGCGGGAAGCAAACCTGATATGTACTTGCCTAAGTCCACTTCTGGGCAGACTGTGATGAAAAACATCCCGGATGCACAAACCAAGCAGAGAGGCAAAACAGGGCTGGGAGAGAGGCAAACATTCCAGGAAGGCCTCCTGGAGGGGACTGCAACTTCCATATTTTAGAAAGATTTGGAAAACAAACAGCACTCAAACCACTGGAATTGTGTGTGTGTGTCTGTGTGTGTATTTTAGATGAAGGGGTGCGTGTGTTCTTTCTTTGTGGAGGAAGGGAAACCCCCTGACCAGCAATGAGGCTGTGGGATCATCTCTGAGTATCTTTTATCCCCGCAGCACTGGCAGGAATAGTGGACTACACCACAGGGGCCTGGGTGGGCTGCTGCAGAGGCTGTTTCCATCACCTCTCCCCAGCCCAGGGCCTCTACTGTCCCTGCCAAGCAACAGGAATAGTAGCAATCCATACAGAGGAGTGGGTGGGGGACCCGTGAGCCAGTCTCCAAGGACGCAGTTCATTAGGACGCATCCTCTGTTGCCATGGAGATTCCCGGCCCACAGAGCCTGGCTAATAGTTCCTAAATTCACTCAGGCCTCGAGTACAATTAGACAAGATGCATTTTCGAGTTGGAGCATAATGAGACCCGGACATCCGGAAAGCATATGGCAGCCTCCCAGGGGACGGCAGAGCCCCGGGAGAGCACACTGCTGCCACAAGGTCACCAGGCCACCGCCTCTCTTGGGCGGGAGGTCTGGGAGGCACTGGGGAGCACTTCCCCTCCTTTAGAATTCTTCAGCAGCACAGCCTCTGTCTGAGCAGTGCTGCGGGATGGGAGAAAGGAAAAATAAGCTCTCCATATCTGTCCCAGGCCCTTCTAGGGAGAGGGCTGGGGGGCTTTATCCTGCATCCTCTGATAAATTTGCCAACAAATGCATCTCACATGGCTGAAGCTATGCTTCACGCACAGAATAGATCCTCCTATCCATGCAAAAACACAAATATGTCATTCAAAAATCTCTACTTGAACATACACAGGGCCAGACACAAGAAACACGCCATGCGGTTTGCAGCATCGCACGCTCCTTCCCACTCAGGGCATGCGGCTTGCCCTCTGGCAGGGGAGACAGGGCATGTTCAACTAGAACCATCTCAACATGGCAGTGACATGAGAAGGATGGAGTTAGGAGGAGAGATCAGAGAAGGCTCCCTGGAGGTGGTGGCATTTTGGCTGGGCCTTGAAAGCAGGGATCAAGAGACCTTTTGAGCAGAGAGGGAGCAGCAAAGCACAAGTTGAGTTTGGGGGCGGCCAGCGGACCAGTGTGGCTGGAAGGCAGGGTCTGGGCAGGGGCCAAGGAGGTAAATGGTGGCTCTAGAGGGAAGGCATTGAATGCTCAGCTAAGTGGCCCAGGCAGGGGGAAGCCAAAGAATACTGCCACCCAGGTGGGCAATGGAGTCCAGGCTGATAAGACCCCAACCCCACGCTCCCCTAATCCAGGGCAGTCCCAAGCCCAGTTTGGGCCTGAACCCAGGACAGGCTCCCAGTGCGGCAGCCCCAGCTCCCATCCCCACCAGCTTCCCTCAATCAGTGTCACCCTTCCAGGCCTCCAGGAGCTCCGGTCAGAATCGAAACTCTCCTCTGACAGGCTCCTGCACAAAGCCCCCAGTGTTCTAAACACAGACCAGCCTCTTGGTGCCCAGTACAGAGAGGGTCAGGGAGAGGGGAGAGTTAAGGTTTGCTGTAGGATTAAAAGTAGGGAGGAAGGAGCTGGGGAGAGAAGACAGCAGCAAAGAGGGGCAACTTGGGCCTGGCGGGCTCTGGGGAGGAACGCTTACCAGGGACTTGCCTCTCTAGGGCACCAAGCTCCTCCTGGCCTCTTGAAGGTCCATGCTGTTTTAGAAGGCAGGCCTATTCTCTTGAGAAAACTGGATGGATTACCATCTTTGGATCAATTTTTTCTCCCAGGAGTTTGCTATTAGGAAAAATCACTGACCCCGCATGATAGAGAAGCAGAAATGGCAAAACTTCCTGTTTGTTCTCTCTCACTTTCTCCTCCTCCCATCCCCACCCCCAATCTCTCTCTGTCCAGGAACCCAGCTCAGTTCCCCGGAAACCAGGATACCCCAATTCCAGCCGGCTGCTGCCCCTCTTCTCCTGGGGTTGCCTACAGAGCCTGAGGCACTGAGCTTCAGCCTCTGTGGGATCTGATTTTCTAAATCCAAAAACGCTCTCAGAGCCAAGTCTGTGGAACAAGGGAGATGGTCTGGTTTGAGGGGGGCTGGATCTGGGACACAGAACTGCTGACCAGAGAAGACTCCTCCTGGGTTTCCCGGGAGCCCCTGGACCCCCGCTGACTTCTGCCTCTCAGGCACCTCCACAGGTTCATCAACCTCCAAAACATGACCCCGAGTCCTGTTTCCTCTCCAGCCCTCACTGTTCCTTTTGGCCAGCTCAGGCCTCGTGCTTGGACCATCACAATGGCCCCCAACGGGTCTGCTGCCCTTGAGCCTACCAAGCGCAATGGGTCTAACTGTGCGGTCCCCCAGCAGAGGAACAGGGACAGAGCGAGAGCCCAGACGGAATGTTGGCCCGTGCCCACTCTCTGTCCTGGTTCACCTCAGTAACTCTGGCGAAGCCTCTGTGTTCCATAGCAACGGAAGGGCTTTTTGTTTGGTTGTTTTTTTTTTTTTTAATGGGAGGGAAACAATTTAGGGAGAAGCCATTGGTTAAATGAAACGCTTTTGAGGCACTAATGAGCCAGGCAGTTAAGGGCATGGGCCCTGGGGTGCATCAAGGATGGGACAGAACCTTGGCTCCATCTCAGTTTACCAGTTGTGTGACCGTGGACATGTTACTTAACTCCTTGGAGCCTCAGTATCCTCATCCACAAAATGGACATAACAGTAGCACCTTCCCTCCCCCGTCCCTGCGGCTCACAGGCTATTGAAAGGATGATAGTAAGATGCATGTAAAACAGCACAGTCCCTGGAACATGGTCAGCACTAAGTAAACATTTATCATTAGTATTTTGTTATTGGTGAGTTCCAGTCCTACAGCGCCGCCCTCCTTGCCACTCAAACCCAGGCCAGCCCAGAACAGATGTGTTCGGCAGCCAGCAAAGCGGCAGCACCACTTCCCTCCGTCGTTTCTTCTTGACCCAGGAAGGCTGGGCCTCTTGATTGCTCTTTGGTTTTACTCAATTTGAAACGAGCAGGACACCAGTTCCCCACAGGGAAAAAATAAATATGCTTCTGTTCACAATACTAATGAGGCTGGAGACAACGGAGGCTGGCAGGGGAGGGCAGCCCCTGAGGACTTCTGCCGGCCCTGCAGAAGGGTGCGGCCCAGTGTTGAGCATCCTCAAGAGGGGAGGAGGGATGGGAGGCTCTGGCTGCGCTGCACAGGCCCCAGATCAGGGCCAGGCTGGCTCAGGTAACCCACAGAACGGGGTGTGGGAAGCCCACTGCGGGGATGCCCACGGATTCACGATCCAGCTCTTCTCCGGGGAGCTCCGGGACCACCCTGGCTGTCATCTTCCTCTCCTCCTATTCAGTCACCAAGGCCTGGAGAGTCCTTTTCCCGGGCCCACTGTCTCGGCCCTGGTTCAGACATTCACTGGCTCCCAGCCTCCAGCCTGGCCCTCTCCTGCCCGTCCTCCCCTGAGGGGTCACTCTCGCTTAGTCAGTTGACAAACATGAGCGAGCAGGAAGCCCGTGCCAGCCTGGGGGAGGCAGGAGGACTCCGAGGGACCCAGGCCCAGGTTCCCCCTCCTTTCTGACCTCTCCCCTCGTGCTCCCCCAGACAAAAGCCTCACAGCTGTGCCCTGAGTGGGAGGCAGCCCCCTCCTCGGAGCCTGGGAGCTCTCTGCTCTCTCAAGCCAGAAAGATCTTCCCAGATTCCACGTGCCTCCTCCCTCCCCTCGTTCCACCCTGGGCCCCCGACATCCCCTTTTCAGAGCCCCTCTGTCTAAAGCAGCCCCTCCCATCGCTCTGCCCTCCGACCCCACTGCATTTTTCTTCAGGGCATTTACCACCACCTGACACCTAGTGTTTATGTATTTGTGTTCTGTCCTGTCTCCCCACCCTCCAGGGCCAGTCCCCTGAGGGCAGGGACTTTTTCTGGTTTGTTCACGGGTGTGGATGTGTCCCATCGTCTAGAACGGTGGCTGGCACAGTACGTGCTTAATGATGTTTATTGTCGTGGAATCTAATGACTGGATCACATCCATTTCCCACATACAACTCATGCATAACTCACCCTGGCCTCCACGTTTACCTCCCCTCTGGCTACTCCCCGAGTGCACTCCCCACCTTCCCAGCTCCTGACCCTCTATGCTCAGACCTCCCCGGACAACCTGGAAGCTCCAGAACATTTCAGGAGTGACCCTGCCCTTGTCTCTACTCATCTGTGCCTTCCCTCCTCCACCCTTTCCCAAATCCTACTCACCCTTCAAAGTCAGACACAAATACCACCTCCCCCCGGAAGCCTTGTCCAGTCTCCCAGGGCACAGAACTGTGGCCTTCAGGACCTGTGTTCAGTGCTACTTCAAACACACTCCATCAGTATCCGTGTCTGCCTCCCAGGCAGAACTCAACTTCCTTAAAGGTCAGGGAGATTGGTCTCTTCTGTGTGTCCCCCGAGGCCGCACAGTCCCTGGCATGGAACAGGTGCTTAGTGGATGGTAGTTTGTATTAAGATTCAGGCTGTTGTAACGCTAAGACCTGTTATGAACGGTTGCCTCTTACAAGGTCCACCACAGGAGACAGAACAGCAAGCCAGCCCTGGAGCTGAGGACAGAAGCCCAGCCCCAGGGGCCAAACTGAGGGCAGGGATCCAGGTTCCCTGGGTGTGGACAGCAGATGATCTGAGGTTGGCCATGAGGCTTGGGCACGGAGCCACAGACTTCCACATCTGAATACAAGGCTGATCCCACTGTCAGGGAGAAGTGCTGCCTGCCAACTCCCAAGGGATGGAAACCGACACCCCCGTCCCCTTCCTGGGAGGAAATCCGGCCAGCATTCTCAGGGACATGGGACAGCAGGGTTCAGCTGAAGGAGGAAGGAGGGAAGGGGCCACAGAGTGGGCCTGGGTCCCAGAGCACCCCCTCTGGCTTGACCCCACACGCCACAGCTGAGGCTGCCAGTGGCACTGGCCACTCAATCCTTCTCCTGGTCAGTTCTCTGGCCTTGAACACTGCATGGCTAGGACTTCTGCATGGTACAATGCTCCCTACATCCCTTCCTACTCCTTCACTGCTTCAGAGCAAACCCACTCCACAGCTCATCTGACTCTCCAAACACTATCAAGGGGCAAACAGAACTGGATTGATACCCCAGAGAGGTTAAGCAACTTGCCCAAGGTCACAGAGCATGTTAGAAACAAAGCCCAGAATAGAAACTAGGCTGAGATTTCAATTGTCATTTGGAGTCACCAGGAAAGCATGTGCTGAAAGGCTTTCCTGGGGCTGGAGGCAGGAGGTTGAGAGGGCTTTGTCGCCTCCAGAAATCCTACTCCCCTTTATTCTGCAAGTACACAGGCTCTGTCTGGCTTCAAACCCAAAGAAATCTCTGCTCACTGGCTCTCAGACTCAGGAAGCAGCCCATTCCCTGTGGCTTCTTTCCTGGAAGATGCATTCAATAAACAGAGCTCCTTTCTCATCTTCCTGCATAAATATTTCAGGAGACTAAGAAACAAACAGATCTGTGTTTGATCTGCTGGCCACTCAGAAAGGAGGGCTCCTCTATCCCAGGCAGGACCCCCGCCCCCTCCCCAGGCACTGCAGTGTCCACCAGGCCGTGGGAAATACAAGACGGCAGAGAGAGCCACTTTCCTACAGCGGCTCCTCACCTGGGTTGGGGAACCTGGTGGGAGCAGGAGAGCAGAGCCCAGTTTTACCAGAAGTGCCCCTCCCCTCACCACTTGCCATTCCTAGAAATGGAGAACATGGTCTGCCAAGAGTTTGTTGTTCTTGGGGACACTTCAGTCGCTGCGGCCCAAGAGCACACGGCAGGGGACAGGGGGTTCCGCACAGACAGGCACCGCCTACGGGGAAGGGGGCGCAGAGCCTCCCAGAACAGGTGGACCACAGTCTGGCTGGAGACCTTGGCAACTTATCGGGCCAGTTCCCCCAAGCCTCCTCAAACAATCCTCTTATTTATCCATTCAAACGCTCATGGAGCACATTATTCTTGGACCCGGAACATTCAGCGGCTCCCCACTGCAGACAGGACTCTGACTTCTCAGACTGTCACCTCCTGGGCTTCCCAACCTTGCCCCACCCCAGCCTCCCAACCACATCTCTCCCTGCCCAAGTCATACTCCGCACTCCAGTTAGCCTGGTTCCTCCCTTTCCCCCATGAGTCTTTCCCTCTCCTAAATGCTGTTCTATCTTTGCCTTTTCTCCTCTCTTTCTTTTCTCTTGCCCTTCTCAGGATGGTGCATGCGCCACCTCCTCCATGAAGCCTTCCTTGACCATCCCACCCCACAGTGATCCTGCCTCTCCCCTGAGCTCCTTTGTGGTTCGGTGCCACCACTGCCTCCCTGGGGACTGCTCCTGTGACACTCTCATGTGTGAGGGCTTATCGTTCCAACTCAGTTACAAGCATCTAGAGAGCCAGGCTCTAGCTCTTGTTTCAGCCGAGTGTCTGAGGATGAGGGCTGCGTCTGGACTGGGCTGCTCCAGAAGGAAACTCAGCTCTGAGGAAATTTTGATGCCCAGGCCCTACCTCCCAGAGATTCTGATTCTGCTGTTCTGGGGGGTGGGGGTGGGTGCAGGGAGGACCAACTACATAACCTGCAGGGCCGCTTGATCAAAAATTATGAAGAATTTCAAGACAGTGTCAGCAGAGTACTAAACCAAGCATCGCACAGGTCACACACCTGTGACACTGACCCTGAGCACAAGCATATAAACCTCCCCAGGTGGTCTGCAGCCAGCATTAGAATCACCGCTAATGGCAACGAGGAGCCACTGAAGATTCTGCACCTCTGAGCTCCCAAAACAGTGCACGCATCTGCGTCTCCTTCACCTCTGCAAGCCTGGGCTGCCCGGGGCACAAGCAAATATTTGTAGAATGAATGAATACATGAATGGATGGAGAGATATGGAGCTGGAACCAGAAAGCTGAGAAGAATCTTTTTTCCATTAAACATGTATTCAATTATTAATATTTATTATTAATAGATAAATAGAATAACTATTCCTTTATATAAAACCAAACATCAATGTTTTAATATTCCTATATTAAAATAGATCCAACATGCCTATAGAGCACAAGCCTTAAGTGTTCAGCTTGCAAAGTTTTTACACATGTACACATTCACCTAACCACCATCATTCCAGAAGGCTCTCTCGTGCGCTATCCCAGTGAATACTACACCCCCACCCCCCAACCAGGTCGCCACTGAAAACTGGAAAGAATTTTCATCAAAGGAGGACTCTGGCTGAAGGGGGCAGAATCAGCACAGGGGAGGGTGTATTAAAGAGATGTGGAAGAGGCTGACTCAAAAAATTCCCTTCCTGTGTGTGGAGGGTTGATGTTTACGCCAAATGCGAGGGGGTAGGCACAAAGGTTCAGACAGGCTGAGCGACTTCAGGCTCAAAGGCACAGGGCAAGCCAGGGGCAGAGCTGGGGCTCGAAGTCTGGTCCTCGACCTCCAAGTTTCATAAACCCTCAGCAGTCTGGAGTGAACGTGTGCGTGCGTGCGTGCGTGCGTGCGTGTGTGCGCGCTGGAGGACACAGCTCAGAAGGAGACTCTGGCTGTAGGGTCTGGGAGAGCTGGGGGAGGGTAGCTGGGCAGCAACAGGGCATAAGCACATCTGTTAAGCTCACTCCTGCACCCAGCCTCGAACCAGCTGATACTATCCTAAGCTAGTTGGGAAAACTGAGTCCCAACCAGAGGGGATCAACCCAAGATCACACAGCCACACGGTGTCAGAGCTGGAGTTTAAGCAGGGGGCTCCAAAATCCCATTCCAGGAGTCTTCTCACCAGGCCATAAGCAAGTCTTCCTAGAAGGAGACTTAGGGCCTCTCTGCCCCCTCCCCGCACCCTGTCTTCTCAAGCCCAGATTCAACCTTTCTGGCAGCCCGAGGCAGATGAGAAAGGCCAGCACCATGCAGTGGTCCCAGCCAGGGGTATCTCCTTGGGGGAGAGAGGGGCACGTGCTGTGCTCACCCAGGCATGGGAAGATGCCAGCAGGAAATCTGGGCTGGGGGCCTGGAACCCGCACTCCTACCTCATGATATGAGGGCTTTGTCAATGTCCACTCGCCGCTCTGCCTCCAGGGCAACATGGGTTAGGGTGGACCATCTAAAGTGCAAGTCAGGGCTTCCCTGGTGGCGCAGTGGTTAAGAATCTGCCTGCCAACGCAGGGGACACGGGTTCGAGCCCTGGTCCGGGAAGATCCCACATGCCGCGGAGCAACTAAGCCCGTGCACCACAACTACTGAGCCTGTGCTCTAGAGCCGGTGAGCCACAACTACTGAGCCCGTGTGCCACAACTACTGAAGCTCATGCACGTAGAGCCCGTGCTCCTCAACAAGAGAAGCCACCGCACTGCAACCAAGAGTACCCCTGCTCGCCACAACTAGAGAAAGCCCGCGTGCAGCAACGAAGACCCAGTGTAGACAAAAATAAATAAATAAATTTATTAAAACATAAAGTGCAAGTCAGACCACATCACTCTTCTGCTTAAAACCCCTTGGGGGCTCCTGGCACCACCAGGGGTGAAGTTCACGCTCAATGGTTGGGCAGCCCTGGCTCCCCAGCTCCTGCCTGCCTCCCAGCCTGTTTGTCACTTGCCGCCCTACCCTTTCCACCCAGCAACATCCAACTCGCCTCTCTCCCGGAATAAGCCAGACCTGCGCCCCCCCCCCATGCCTTTGTTTATGCCAGCCCTCTACCTGGAATGCCTTCCCCTCCCTTCACCCACCTCTGCCTACTCATCGTTGACAGCTGAGATGAGATCTCTTCCTCCAGAAAGCGTCCTTGGCCCCCCACCCTGTCCCCATGGCTTCAGGGTTCTGTGCTCACATCTCCACTCCCCCGCTCACCGGCCTCCCTTCCCCATATCCCTGCGGCCGTGTGTCCTTCTGAGCCGCCATCTCCTCCACGAGACTGCGCTCCCCCAAGGAGGGGGCAGCCTGGGTTCATCCCTGCATGCTCAGTGCCACGTGCTTTGGGCCTGGCACACAAGTGCTCAGCAAAAGTTTTCTGAATGAATCTAAGGCCTCATTTGATTTTCGTGAGGGTGAGGGGTGGGGAGGGTGGTCGGTGGTCAGGGAGCAGGGCGGCCAGGGTGCAGAGGTGCGCAGAACAAGGCTGGTCATCCTCTCCACGTCCGTTCCCTGGGCAAAACAGCTCTCCCCTCCTGTCTCACCTTCCCCCTCAGGAGCCTCTCCTGAGTCTCATTGCTTAGGGTCTTGCTATCAGCAAGCTAAGGCATCATCCCTCCCGGGGGAATTTATATTTTAATAACATCTAGAAGGCCCCAAGGAACTGAATTCTATAGTGGCTTCTGGGCATGGTGACTGGGAGGGTATTCTTTAAAAAGCAACCACACAGCAAGATCAGCCGTCCACTGCCAGGCCAGCGCGCTGCTAAGTTTCTGCATGTCCGTGGGGCTATGTAATCAGACGTACCAAGCTCAGGTCCCAGCTCACCCTTCCCCAATGTGTGCGCCAGGGTGCGTGCTGCCCTCTCGGAGGCTCAGTCTCCCCACCTGTAAGGTGGGAATGACAGCAGAGTGCGGGGGACCGAGCGATAATGGACGTGCACTGGCCGGTGGTGGGGGCAGGCTCAGCAGAGCAGTGTGGTCCCTGCTGCTTTTCTAAAGCAAAGGCCCACAGAGCTTGCAGCTCCCACGGCCACCCCCCAGCACTCCGGTCCTCCCGGGGCCTGCAGAGGCGCGGCTTTGTTTGTGGCTCCTGAGCCCCCCTCTCCTTCCCTCCGCCCACTCTCCCTTCCTCCCTCCCTCCCTCCCTCCAAGCCAGAGTTCCAGGGAAAACTTTGTCTGGAGACTTCTCAAGCCAGTGATAAGGCCTGGCCAGAGGCAAGCTCTTAGCAACCCAGACTCCCAACCCAGAGGCCCTTCTAATGGTTTCAGAGAAACAAAGGAGGGAAAGATTGCCTGCAGCTCTGCGTGCCAGGTGGGCCGGCTTCCAGGAGGGAGAGTGAGGTTCACGGGCCGCCTGTGGAGGCCAAGGTGGCGGCCTGGCATGTAGGACACATGGGCCACCAGATCTGGGTAATCACAGCCCCACGGCCGAGCAGAAAGAGCCTCAGAAGTCGTTCCTTCTGCCTTTGCCACGGCCTGACCAGGCCCTGGGGCAGGCTGCTCCTGGCTGGTCACTTGGGGAGCCAGTCCTCTTCATTTGGGTGCCCACTGCCAGCTAGACTGAGTTCTGAAAGTCTGCTTTCTGGAACTTTCTCCCACCCCCACTTCTGAATCAGTCCTTGGCCTGATCTCTAGTAGAAGCCTAGAAAAACCCACTAAACTGAAGTTCATCCAACCCAAACCTGCCACTGGGCAGGAGGGAGCCCCAGTTCCTGCTCAGCCACTGGTGCCCCTTTGGGTAAACCTTCTGGGGCCTCAGTTTTCTCCTCTGCAAAATGAGGGAGCCCATTACATCTCTTTAGAGTCCCTTCCAGTTCTAGCAGTCTGTAGATCTCTAGGAGTAAGGACTTAGCCCAAGCAGCAACATCCAGGGAATAGTCTAGGCTTGTTTCAAATCCTGCCCAATCTCGCCCCTTTACACCAGGTACCCCATGGTCTATATCACACCTTTTCTACCGTGCATAGCCCTTTGATGAACACTGTGAAAGGTACTAAAAAGAATCAGATGTAATCTCTGGCCTCAGCAAGCTCGTAATTAAGGAGTCAAGGTTCATGTTCATAAAGCAATCAGCAAACAACATAACACCTTGGGCTTTTATTTGTATCTGGTGCAGTGGAGACTGGGTGCTACAGGAGTTCTCGGGACAGAGAAATTAACACGGATGCAGACCCTGAAAAGGCCAGTTTAACAGGACAACTCAGGCCCTGAAATAGCCTCAGTGCATAACAGCTTGAGTTTGTCCTCAGATATCATAATGATTAAGGCAGGAAGGTAGACCCCTGGGCTTTAGAGGACAGATGTGTGATAATAAAAAGTTATCAGATGGCTGCTCAGGTACACAGAAATCCCCTTTCCCAGAATTCCAAATTTCCCGGACTCCCAAATTTCCCCATGCATTCCTGCAAACTGATCTTTCACCCGGAGGTCGGCAGGGCAGGCAGAAACAGCATTATCTTTAGGAAGTTAAACAAAAAACCTCAAGAATTAAATCGTTTTGTCCCCATCCACCAACACCTTTCTTTTCACCAGCTGTTCCATGTCTTAGAAATTCCGCCAGATCCCAGATCATAAAGCTGTTAGTTCTGAAATCACACTTAAGGTGTTTAAACGGTTCGCTGTAAATGCTTCAAGCTACTAGAGCATATTCCTTTCCATAAACCTAAAGGAAAAGCAAGTCTGAGCCCCAAAGGCATAAGGACGCGTCTGGAGCAAAGGTCAAGGTCCCTTGCCATGGGGGACAGGATGGGATCTCTCTGCCCAGAGACCCAGGCAGGACTGTGCTCTGGGACCCATCCTCCCCAGCCTTCCACAGGGAGCCGGGGCTTGCAGGGAGCCAGGATGATACACATCAAGGTTCGGATGCTTTATTTGGCTCACTTTTCAAATGAAAGCAGGACGCCCAATTTTTACTGCCAGATTATTTATCCCAAGCATATTAAAACAGCCAAAATAGAATAGGAAGAGAGAAAAACAACTTTTTATCTGCGCCCAACTAGCCTGACAGAGTAGAAAACAGATAGAGGCTGTTTGGAAGAGATGAACTCCTCTTTTTCATACCAACAGAGTATGAATCAATTCTGAAGTCAGGACTACAGCGCAGGAAAAGTGGGTTAGCTATTGGATGGAACTGCCAAACTCTGAAGGCCATGAAACGCTGGTGATGGGAGGGGGCGGGAGGGAGCGCGAATTAGACATGACAATAACCATCCCCTTCCATGACATCTACGACTGCCTTACACATTACAGCACCCTAGTAAGGTTGAGTCCTAACTCCATTTTCAAAGATGAGAAAACAGAGGCTCAGAGATGTTGAGGGACTAGCCCAAGGTCACAAGGTAAGAAAAAGTGGCAAGAGCAAGGCTTGGATCTTCTGCCTCCGGGCCCCCTGCTCTCGTCCCATGTTTTGGGGTCATTCCAGCCTGATGGAATGGCAAGCCAGAAGGCCCGGGAGGTAGGCTCAGGCCCTCCCCAGCTTTGAGACCCTAGTAAGTTACCTCACTGCCCTCTCTGGGCCTGTTTCTGCTCCTATGGAAATGGGAACAATAATAGCACAGACCTCAGAGGTAATCAGGAAGATTAAATGAGTAAATACATATGAAACACTTTTTACGTGCCTGGCATAAACTAAGCACCCTCGAAGGGTTAGCTACGTTTGTTGTGTTTATTTCACCGTCAGCTCCTTGAAAGCAGGGACTTAACACCTGGTGAAAGGCTCCAAACAGCCTACTAAGAAATTAGTATTTATTACGATTCGGAGTCATTCTCATATTCCTAGAAAGCGTGGAGTTCACGAAGGCAGAGGGCTGGACCAGACAACCTCAGACGGCTCTAGAGTTAAGCCCTGAGCGTGGGGGCTTCTTCCCAGGGATTAGCGTGAGCACCACCCAGAATGAGCCTCCCCACATTCCCATCTGCGGGCAGCCAGAGCCTCCCACAGTGTCACCATCTGTCTCACTCAGGGGCCAGTAAGTTTAAGCCTGTGAAAAATGTCACCTTCTCTGAGCTCGGGCAGGGCAGAAACCAAAATGCAGACACCCAACAGACTTGCAACATTAAAAATTCCGCATCTGTCCCTATGGTTTTACTGTAAAGACCAAGGCCCAATCCAGATAAGCAGAAAGGTTTAAAAAAACAAAATCAGTCATAATTGGGCCCAGTAAAAATGAAAGGTAGAAATTTTTCCTGCCAGAGCAAAGTTTCCTTTTGGGGAAAAAAAAAAAAAAATGTCCCCTCCCCAGAGCTGCCTGCGAGCCAGGAGGGCCCCTGCCCTCCCTTACGCAGCCCAGGGAGACCCTGGGAGGGCAGCAGAAGGCTGGGCAACGGCATGTGGCACTTCCACGCCCCTCAGGTCAGTTTAAGAAGTGGCCCAGTGACAAGCCATCTTCAAGCTGCAGGGAGGAGGAAGGAAAGAGTGCCAGAGTCAGGCGGCCCAGGTCTGGACCCATCTCTGTTCTGCCTCACTGGGCGAGCTCTTGCAGCTTCCTTGGCCTCTCTGTGCCTGATTCCTCATCTGTAAAGCGGAAATAGCGGTAATCTACGCCATGAAGTCTCTCTGATGATGAAATGAGCCAATACCTGGGCTTAGCCCTCACCAATGCCTGGCATGCAGGAAGTGACCCTGGAGAGCTGTTTTTGACTCCAGACGTCTGCTCATTCTGCCCTGTTCCCTCTGCCTGTTATCCTCTCCTCAGCTCCCCCCATTTCACCTGCCACCTCCTACTCAACCTTCGTGATTCAGCTAACAGTCACTTCTGAGCCCCCTGATTAGGTCAGGCCCCCTGCTATTATTCCCAGAGGTCCCTGTACTGCTCATTTCATAACCCCCAGGACACTGTCAGCACTTGTTTAATTTTCTGTCTTCCCGGTGTTAACAGCTAACCCTAACTGCCAGGTGTGTGGCAAGTGCTTCACACAGATCAGCTCATTTAATCTTTACAATCATCCTTTTAAGTACTACTATTATCGATCCCAATTAAAGGATGGGGAAACAGATGTTCAGAGAGGTTAGGCAACCTGCCCAAGAACACACTGCAAGTAAATGATACAGTGCCATCTGTCTGACTCGAAAGCTGGCATTCTTAGGCACCCCCTGGGAATCAAGGGCCATCTCAAGAGAAGGCTGCTTCTGGTAAGGGCTGCAGGCCTGGTCCACAGACCTGCGTTCCCTAGACAAAGCTAGCTTCGCGGCAATGAAGAAGGCCCTGCCTCTGCCCCACCTTGTTCTGCTGCTGTGCTGGCCGCCTTACCTATAAGCAGCCTTATCTAATGCCGGATACCACGTGCAGGATGTCTTCCTTACCCAGCACCATTCCCCCAGTCATTCACATTGTTCCCAGCTCCAGCAAAGGCCACAGGAAAGTCTAAGCACGATACACCCACGAGTGTCACTCTCAAGGCGAGCATACCTCCATGGCAGGGCCACAGACACACAGACAGGAGCCCTATGCTTTGGAGGCAGGGGCTGCAGAATATGACAGAGCCCCAGCAGGAGAGGCCTGGAGGTCAGAGGAATGTGTGCTCTGGAGTCAGACAGCCCAGGTATAGATCCCTGCTCCCCCACCCGCTAAACCTGCAACCTTGAGCAATTCACCTACTCTCACTGAGCCTCAGTTTCCTCCTCTGGAAAATGGGATCATCCAATAATAGAATCACTCTCATGGTGAACAGAGTAAATGCAATCATGCCCACCCAATGCCTGCTTAATAACTGTTATTCTCATCTTCACAGGATGTGGACCATTACGTGATCAGATTGAGAAGGTTCTGGCTCAAAGTCAGAAGATCTGGGTGTGCATCCTGGCTCTGACCCACATTAGCTCTGTGACTAGGGTGTGGTCATCCCTCTACTCAGAGACTCTGTTTATTCATCTGTAAATAGGGGGAACACTCCCCACCATGGGACGGGCGTAGGGATTCACTGCAGTAACCCATGTTTGTGTTCTGTAAACAGGACAGTCATGAGCAAACCTGGGCGCCTCCCATCGCTGTGTTAATTAATTGGAAGGAGGGTGCCAGCCAGAAACCAATTACCAAGTCCCTCCAGGGGCCTCTGCGGGGGTGGGGGTGGCAGGGGGGAGGGAGAGAGGAAGGGTGAGTGGCAGTTCCACCCCCAATCCCCCCCCTCACCTCCCACCCTACTTGTGCCTCCTTCGCAGCTGGTCCCACACTCCAGGCCCACAAAGGAGAGGCTCATTCTAAACAGCTTCTTTTCATGTGGAAGCCACCGGATTTGCATCTGTCCTTCCCTGGCAGGGCCTGCTCTCAGCCAGCTGCTCCGAGCTTCCCAGGCTGCAGGCGGCTCGGGGCTGGGGCCTGAACCTGTGGGGTACAGGGGCAGGGAAAGGAAGGGAACAGAACGAGCTGATCAGAAGAGGGAAGGAGAGGGGGCTGGGCACAGAGGGAATTTGCACATTCCCTCATCTCCTGGACACCAGACAAATTCTGTGGCCAGCTATCCAAATCAGAATCTGGGCTGCCCCGGTGCCAGGAGCCGGCGGCAGCTGAGGCCATGTCTGCTCCAGGCTGGCCAACCCGGGAGAGAAGTGGAAAAACTCACTCCATCGCTGAGCTGCCAGGGTCTGATGCTGCCAGGCCATTGGTCCAGCCAGTGTCCGTACACTCAAACTGGCCGAGCCCATGTCTGTGCTGACTCCACAGGCTTGGCTGGCTGTGGGGTGAGTCTGGGGCCCTGGGGAGCCTCACAACCCTTCCCAGATGCCTCTAGGCGCTGCCATAGATGCCAAGGTGGCAACACCCACCCCAGCCAAGAGAACACAGGGCCTCCGGACACACTGAGGAAGGGAGTAACTCACCAGGGCTTTTCTGGAGAGTGAGGGAGAGGCAGCAAAGAAGGTAAGGGCCTGTATTTACTAAGCACTTATAGCATGCAGCCAAGACCAGCCTCTCCCAGCTTGTGTCCACTGGACCTTGACACTCCTAACCCAGGACGCTGAGATACCTCCTTCCACATCCATCTCCTCAAAGGGCCTGGACAGCAGGGGCTGTGGCTATGCATTCTGTGACCCTAATGCCTAACACAGGGCCTGGCCCAGAGCGGGAGCTCAGAGGGTGCTGGCTGAACGAATGAGTGAATGTTAGCTAGATACCTTCTGCATGAGGATGCTAGCGATCTGGAAGAAGCCCCGCGAGGAAGGAGGAGGCATGGTGAGTGCATGGAGTGTACAGGAGGCAGAATCCCCACACTACCCCTACGTGTCTGGGAGCTGGGTCTGTGCTGGTACCTCTCAGCCTTTTAACTGAGGTTCTCTCATCTCTTCTCACAGTAAGAGCCAGACAGGAAAAAGGTGCTGAGAAGTGGGATATCTGGGGGTCCAGGCATCCTAGGTAGACTGCATCTGGGTCCATGAGTTGAAGCAGAAGGGCTTGTAACCCCCTTCCCTATCCTGACCCTGGGCTCCCTCACACCCGGACCCAAAAAAGGGAGAGGGAAACCCAGACACTAGCAGTCCAGGCTGGGGCGATGCAGGGGGGCAAAAACACCTGCCCCTGCTCCGGCTTCCTGAAGTCCCCCCTCAGCGGGCAGCCAGGCGGAAAGAGCACTGATCAGGAGTCAGGAGGACCCAGGTTCCAGCCCCTCCAGCCTCAAACTTGCTTGAGCGGCTTTAGGCAAATCACAGTTCTGTTCCCTGAGCCTAAGTTCCCTCATTTGTCAGGGGAGAGAATTGGATGATTAAACTGCTTGAACATTCTGTTCTCCTATAAGCCGCTCCACAGGGGCCCTAGAGACATGTGATCTTTGCCAAACAATTAACTGTTATTAGCTACCTGGGCAGGACAACACCGTCCTATCACATTCAGCAGGAGCCAGGGGCTCCCACCAGCGAGCTGAGCTCTGCTGGAACAGGGGCAGGAGAGGAAGGCTGACCTGCAGAAAGAAGGGCCAGGGCGCGGCTGACAATACTGCTCGTGGACCTGGAATCACTGCTTAGAGGGGGATGCTGGCATCCAGTGTCCTCTCTTTGCCCACATTCCTTCTCCTAAGTCCTTCCTAGGTGCAGCAGGCATTCCTGCTGCCCAGGGTGCTTTGTTCTTGGTCCCCTGGCCCCCTGAGCTAGCCTGGGGGACTTGGAAAGCACAGAGCTCAGCAGCACCTAACTTAACAAGGCACACCTGGGAACAAGGCTACCCAGTCACTAGAAGCCACCACCTTGCTTAGCCAGAAGCCACATCTCTGGTCACATCACAGACAAAAGCCAAGAAATCACTCCAAAGGACCCCTGAGCAGCGAAAAGGAGGTGGTAGGGCCTACGTTACAGCTCACAGGCTTTTCTTATAGCCTATTGACTAGTACTCTACACACATTTCTAATATAGTTTGTTCTGTTTTTCCAGGTGAGTGCAATTTAGAAACATTTAGACACAGAAGCACTGCTAAGTGCTAAGTCAGGTGTATGACTGAAATGGAATAGAGACAGAAAAATTATAAAAATCAGGCACAAGGATTTGGAGAATAAAATCATCTGGAATAAAATCATCTTGTTACTGGGAGGGCCGCCTTCACTCCCTCACCCTTGACTTGCCCTATGGAAGGACACTGGACCAAAACTGGGAGGAGGCTGGGCCTTGACCTCCTGTGGATATCTGCAGGCTGGGAAGCTGCATCTGGTCCTTCCCTCTCCTCTCTAGTTTTTCTTCCTTTCTTCTCCTCCTCATTATATAAAGAAACTAAGGCAGCTTACTAAAATATACACAATAAAATAGAGTTTAAAACATCATAACCAGGAAAAATGTCATCAGGCTAGAAGGTCACAATTCAAAATCTGCATGGCTCCGAGTCTCTAGTGTGTTAGGGCAGGAGCCCCTCCAGAAAACCCCCAGGTTTTATATGCAGCCTCACCAGCTGTACCCCACAATGAAGGGGGCTAGGTGTATGTATGAGAGGGAGGGTGGCAAACGGAAAACAGAGCCCCTCTGCCCCAAGGAAGTGCTACTGAGGATCCAGCAACTGACCATCTGGTTTCCTCTTCTCCACTTCCCAGGCTCTCTGAGCTAACAAGATTGTCTCCTACAATACAATCCACACCTAACCCTGGCCCTGAGGATCTGCCCTGCGGGAGGTCTGACACAAAGGCTCAAAGCAAGGGTCCAAGGGGCAGGAAGCTGGGGCTTGCCCAAAACGGGTGACTCTGCCTAGAGGCAGCAAGAGCCAGGGCCTCACCCTCTAATCCGTTCCCTCCCCAGCCTACCACCCCACTAAGCAGTGATCCCACCTCCCAGACTCCTGTTAGGGTTCTTCTTGTAACCAGACCAACTCCAGAGAAAAAAGAGCTTCCTGGTCTCCATCAGAGCTGACTTCCTTGCCAGAGTTGAAGCTGTCCCAAAGCCCCGAAGAAGGTGGAACCAATTCCCGTATTTCACAGATGGGAAAACAGAGGCCTAGAGATGGAAGTGACTGGTCCAAGGTCACACAGCCTGTTAGTGGCTGATTTAGGACTACAGGCAAGGCCTTCAGACTCCCAGAGCACTATGGTTTCTTCTCAAACTCAGAGAGGAGCCTTTACCAGCAGGCTTTTAGGCTTTTAGCCCTGGCCCCAGGCCCCTCCCCTGTAGCCCTCTTGCTCCTCCAGCCCTCCCCACTAGTCTGTGAAGGGCTGGCAAAGGAAGAGAAGACAGGGTTAAGGTGGGGGTTTTATTTAATCCTCTGAGCTGGCTTAAACTGATACCACATTGGTTAGAACAGGAAGAGAGAGACAGAGGGATTTGGTGGGGGATGGGGTGGAAGGGGGTGCATTAGTGAATAATCACTGGATACCAAGAGGCCAGGCCTGCCAATGGGTTTAACAGACAGGTACTCACCTTCATGGACTCCCCACCCCAGGGCCCAGGCCTCCAAGCAGTGCCCCTCTACCACTGGAATCACCCAGTCTCCAAGGTGCAGGGCAATGGAAAGATCACAGGCCATAGATCGCGATAGGCCTGAGGGCAAACCCCAGCTCTGCCACTTACTCACTGTGTGACCTCAGGCAAGTTACTTTACCTCTCTGAGCCTCAGCTTCTTCCTCTGTTAAAGGGGCCTGAACACACCTTCCTTGCAGGCCTCCTGGGAAGGAAGGCTGCCTGAGCTCACATACTTAAAGAGACACAGGGGAGGCATCTAGTCAAATCTCGGTGCTGTTATTACAAATCTCACATCCTTTATCTCTCATCCAGGCCCATCCATTACTCTTCTACTCCAACCTGCTTACGTCTTTGACATTAATAACCTTAATGACAATAATCCTTCCCAGACAAACAGCATTTGTATCATTTCAAATCACTAAGCATCCTGCACCCTGTGGGTCACAGCAGCCCTGCCAGTAGTAGCCAGAGCTAAGGTAGCCCCTCAGCCCCCAAGTTCATCTTCCCACAATACTTCCAAGTCCTGATTTCGGAATTGAGCCCAAAGACCCTGAATGAACACGCTGTCTTATGGCAGATCTCAGGGGGGCATGGGTAGCCCCTGGCTTATCAGATGGAGCCAGAATCACCGCTCCCATCACTTCCATGGTTGACCCACCATCTGGCCCACTGCTCTGACCACAAACAAGCTGCCCTTCCCACTTTGGCCTCCACCTCTCCAATTCCGAGAGCCAGCGGGGCAGCTGGTGGAGTCTGGCCTTGGGTACATGGCTCCACAAACCCAAGGCCAAGCCCAGGCTGTGATCTCCTTACCCTGACAGAGCTGTCTGAAAAGTGTCACAATCACACCCTTGATTTTATTGGTTCTTCAACGGCCCGTCACCACCCCCAGGGTCCATATTATCATCCTCATCCTCACATTCCACAGGAGGAAACTGAGGGCCAAAGCAGAAGGGCCCAGCCAAGGTCACCCAGGGGATTTGGGATAGTGATGGAGAGTGAACTCAGGTCTCCTAAACCCTGGACACTTTCCACTATCCAGGCCTGCTTCCCACTTAACTCTTTCTTCCCCACAGCAGGGAAGCGCCCAGTCTCTCCAGTAAACCTGGGCACCTATGACAAGGTCCAAGAACTCTCCTCCAACATGGGAGCTGCCACTGTGCACTGCTGCCTTCCTCGCCACAGTCCCTCCCCATATCTTCCAGCCGGCCACGGCAGAACCTTTCCCATGTCGGGTAGCAACTCCCAGGACTGGGGAGAACCTTCTCCACAGGCTGCCTTTGGAGTGGGGCCAGAGTTCCTGGGATGGGCGGCAGAAGCCGGCAGGTGGGGTGGGCTTTCACCTCGGCTGGCCTCCTCAGGGCGGCAAGCCCATTCCCACACCCACTGCCCAGCTCCAGTCCCTGCCAGCGACGCTCCCCGCGGCCCGCACCAACGGGGACCCCACGGAGCTGCCCCACACTGCTCTCCAGGGGTTAAAAATGCAGCATCCTAAACAAGGGTTAAAAATGCAGTCCTGGGGTTGAGCCGGTGCGAGGGATCCTGTCCAAACCAAGGCGGCTGCCAAAGCGGCATCCTCCCCCTTCCCTCCGCGGTCCTCGGGGGGCCGGAGCGACTCGGGCGACTGGGGGAGCAAGAGAAGCGCACGCAGCACCTTCCCGACACCAGTGCCCCCTCCCCACGCCCACACCCCCGCGCTCCCCGCAACCCAGGCCTGGGGCTGCAAGCGCCTGCTGGTGCCGGGCGCGGCGGGCGAGGGGCGCTTACCTTTGTGACAGTCATGCAGAAACTCCGCGGCGGTGCGGGGGTGCGGGCGCGGCGTGCGGGGGCGGCGGCCGGGGTCGGCGGCGGGCCCCGGGAGGCGGCGGGAAGGGGGTCCGGCGCGGCTCGAGCGCTTCCCGCGCCCCGCGGGAGGCTCAGCCGAGCCTGGGGGCAGCACTTCGAGCGGGCAGCGCGCAGGGACCGCTCGTCGGCGCTCGCCCGCCGCTCGTCGCTGATGTCAGCCCCGAATGTGCATTTATAATAGATGAGCCTCCTTCGCCGCAGGAAGGCGAGGCAGGAAGAAAGGGAGCGAGGGAGAGGGCCCGGGTTGGGGGGCGGGGGGAGGAAGAGGGGCCGGGAACTCGCTACAAAGGAGGAGGCGGAAGGAGAAGGAGGAGGAAGCGCACGCCCGCCGGCCGCCGTGCCCCGCGCCTCGGGGCTCGGTCGCCGGCCGCCGGGCACCGCTGCTGGCGAAGCCGGGGGCCGGCGCCCAGGCCCGCGGCCTTAACCCCTTCAGGCCCACGGCCGCCACGCGGCTGGGCAAGGCTGGGTCCTGGCACCTGCTGGGTGGGGGGTGGGCAGCGACCCGGGCTCTCGGTGCCCTGTTGGCCCCGGGACGCTGGTGAAGTCACACCCTAGACGGCCGAGGCGTCTCTTGGGCTGAGAAGAGCGCCGGGCTCGCCCCCTGGAGGTTCGCAAAGTCGGCCAGGAGTGCCGCGCTGCTGGCGGCGAGGGGCGTGGCACCGCCCGCGCGGAGCTCGGCCTGCACCCCTGCCTCGCGCAGACCTCGACCCGAGGGGCGTGGGATGGGAGGCGCCAGCACTGGTCTGAGTCTCATTCCCGCAGCGAGGCGGTGGCCCAGAGGGGCTCGTAGCCAGTTTTACAGAGGAGGAAACTGAGGGGCAGGGTGGAAAGTGACTTAGACAACAGCACGCAGCCAGGCGGGCGTTTCTCCAGGAGCCCGCTCTTTCCCTGTCGCCGCAAGCTCTGTACCGAACCCCCTGTGATAAAACCTACGTTCTAGAGAGAGGACGGGCCCTGCCCCAAGTGTGTCTGTACGACCCCTGGGTGCGGCGCGGCTTTGGGGGAACACAGGTGCGTCCTCTGTGGCGAACTAATCCTGACCTGGGTCACACCATATCCTGGAAATGCTTCAGGGACTTGAGGGACAATCACCTGAAAGTGTCCCCGCAAGTCTTCTGAAACGAGTCCTCCAGCTGAGTACCTGAGCAGAACCGGTTTCGGCAGATCCTGAACCGCGGAGACTGCGGAGGGGCGGGGTTAGCGGAGATGGAGGCGGAGGGATCGGCTACGCATCACAATCTCCCTCCACGCCCGGAAGTGCGGGATTCCTGCTGCTGCTGATCATGCAATTCAATTAACTAGACGACGTGGCCGCTGTGGTGCGCACACCTGATCTGTGGAAGGTGCCGGAAGAACAGAGAGCAGATCGGATGGCTGCCTTCAAGGAGCCCACTGTTTAGAGCAACAATAATAAAGTAATCAGCAGCTGTAGAGCTCTTTGTGGATCATCGTGCTACTTTTATTTACATTTTCTCCTGTAATCCTAAATTAGTGCAACAGTGTGAGGAAGGAATGACCATTGTCAGTTTGCTGATGAGTTAACAGACAAAGAGAGGGGCGAGGACCTCCCCCAGATGATACAGTGACAGACCCAAGACTTGAACAGGGTCTTTTTCAGTCAAGCACAGCGCTGTGCTTTGGATCTGTGAATTCCAGGGCCACTCATACTTGCTGCCTTATTTGAGCTTCACACTTGTCTTGGGAGGTGGATGGACAGCTAGTAGTCCTGTTTTCACCCATGAGGAGCTTGAATGACTTACTCGATCCCTTGGGTAGCAGATGTTGTCACAAGCCTCAGGCATCTCCTTTGTGCGGACCCTTCCTAGTTGTGTTCCCATGTTGGACCTCATGCTTTTGACCACATTGCTCACCTGCCAGGAATGCCCTCCTTATTATTCTGCACTGATCCAAACCCTCCCGGCCTCTCATGGCCCCACCTCCTTGCCAAACCCCTGACAACTCCAACCCCCTGGTTGCCTGTGTTTCATTTGGGTCCAAGTGTCTGGTCTTGTTTTCATGAGCTTCTGGTCAATATAGACTGTGAGCCCACAGGCGTTCTGAGCACCAAGGCATGCCTTCTCTTACCATGTACCCCTCAGTGAATATTTAATGCCAGTAGGTGCTCAGTGAATATTTAATGCCACCAAGAACAAATTAAGCAAAATAGACCTTCAACCGGCAGCAGAAGAAATTTAAATAGGCTACATGAACGCATTTGCCCTTAGCGAGCTCTCCAGCATCAGAAGTGGTCACATTCCCTGTCTGGGCTGTCTTGGGCAGGTCAGCCTCAAGCAAGACAGGAGGATGGACCTCAAAACCTTTCCAAGGCCCCTCCAGCGCCTGGAAACCGTTAAAGGGCAACTCGGGAACACTAGTCACCCTGCCCCCATGACTGTGACTCATCCATTTTTATCTCTCATGGATATTTAAAATCCCAGATTGTCATCCTCGGCTACCCAGCATGCCTCTTGGCACCTTCCCCACCATCCACCAGCATTGTGGGCTCTGGGAACGAGACAAATACTTAATATCAGCTTAAGCCAAATGTAATTAGGAACATCAATCTGCTGCCCACAACCCACATGACACACTCCCAAAGCAGAAAGAAAATGTTTCTGATTCCTCGCATGCTGCTGGCTCGCCCCTTCTGTCACTCTCCCCAATCAGAACAGAGGTCTGGAAGAGCTAGGGCCCTCTCAAAGAACTTGGCATTCCCTCTGCAAGTCAAGGGCTTGGCCCCTAGGAGATACTCAGAAATGTGTGCATTTTCTGTGGTGTGAGTGTCTATACCACAATACCTCCCGCCTCCTGGTCCCCTGCGACCTGGCCCATCTTAGTTTGAATTCTCCCCAAAGCAGAGCCTGAGAAAGGAATTGGATGCAGGTGGCTTAATTGGAAGGCGATCCCAGGAAGCAAGAGTGGAAGAGTGAATGGGGTAATTAGTGAGATTGGGAAGGAGGAAAAGCCAACATAAAAATTGGCTTTATATTGTGTGTTCTCAAGGTCACTGCTGGAGCCAAGGGGGCCCACTTCCCTGGAGGCATCTGGGATGTGTCCAGATTGCCTGCCAAGAGTCATTCAGTGGGCATTCATCCATGGGCCCCTCTTCCCCACTGTTTGAGGGCTGCCCCTTATGGCATTACTTCAGCTTGGAGAATGCCCTGGGGCAGAAAGTAGAAAGACACCCCCTCCCCACCAGCTCTTACTTGAGGTGGGATGCTGTTAGTTCAAGTCTGAGCTCTCTTGGACTATCTACTGAACTATAGGTGAAACTGGAGGGAGGCGGAGGGGACGTGTTAAAAATTGTGGAATAGGGCTTCCCTGGTGGCGCAGTGGTTGAGAGTCCGCCTGCCGATGCAGGGGACACGGGTTAGTGCCCCGGTCCGGGAAGATCCCACACGCAGTGGAGCGGCTCGGCCCATGAGCCATGACCACTGAGCCTGCGCGTCCGGAGCCTGTGCTCCGCAACAGGAGAGGCCACAACAGTGAGAGGCCCGCGTACCGCAAAAAAAAAAAAAAAAAAAAACAAGTGAAATAAATGAGAGTTTGCAGTGGAAGCTCTGGTCTCCTTTAGACTCTTTCATGACTGAGTGCTGTAAGCCATGCTCTGTCCTCAGCCTTGAATACCTTTATACCTCTTTCTCTGCATGACAAACTCCTATTCATCTTTCAAATCTCAGCTCAGAAGGCACTACCTCTATGTAGCTGTCCTGATACTACCTCCACGGTTGCCTGATTCACACTGTAGTATAATTATCAAAATTAAGTATATTTGTCCTGTCTCTTTTGATGGGGCTGTGACCATGTGTTCTCTTTCTTTTTTTAATCACAAAAAGCAGTTGACACATAGGAGATGCTGGATAACTGCTCAACCAATCCAATAGGGCTGCCACGGGCACCTGTAGCTTCAGCCTTAATAATCCCTTGGCTCAAATCCCAGCATGCCATAGGGAGGCATCTCGACATCAGGCTCTGACCCATTCAGTATGTTTGTTTGCCCAGCTTTTTCCCAGGCCCCGTATTGGATGCCACTGTGCAGAGTGAGGAGGGCTTGGTCCTTGCCTGCAAGAAGCTTGTAGTCTCCTAGGAAAGACCCGCAGCTGTGACCACACATCCCAGACCATGGGTGGGAGCTGCACTGTAGCACGGGGCCAGGGGGAGGGAGATTCCCAAAGTTGTGGAGCCCATAGGAGGGAGGTTCTCCTCCAGTCCTCACTGGCTGCCTCGTTCATGCCACCCCCGACACACATCCATATACCACCTGCCCTCAGGAACTCAGTGTCACGCCCTGCAGATCCTACTGTCCCTCAATTCCTTTCCTTCGTCTCCGTCTCTACTGTTACTGCCCTAGCACAGCAGTGTGTTTTGACTGGTCCTTCTGCCTCCTGCCTTATGCCGAACAATCCATTCTCCACCCAGCAGCTCATGCACCCCTGACGAAACGCACACACATCTGCCTCGTTGAAACCCATCAGGGGTTCCCAGCTGCCTCTGGGATGAGGTCCAAACCGGGTCCTCCAAGACCCTTCCCAACCCCTGCATCTCTGTGTTGTCTCTCTCATCACACTTTTGTCTTTCTCTCCACCTGAGCACCTTCCAGACTCTTCCTCATTCTTTCCTCAGATGTTGCCTCCTCCAGGAAGCCCTCCTGCACTGTGACTGGGATGGTTTAGATGCCCAGCCTCTGTGCTACTTTCCATAACTCCCCGAGCCTCCTTCTTTTCTGTACTTCTGCATTGGTTTTTTGTTGTTGTTGTTTTTTGTTTTTATCATTTCCTGGTTGTGTGTTTGACTTCCTGCTGGAGAACGAGCTGCTTGAGGACAGGGATTGGCTCTTTCTCTTAATAATTCCATCACACAGCAAGTGCCTTATTCAATATCCTTACCTGCATATAATTCTTCTGGTCTTCATTTCCTTCTTCTTTTTTTTTTTTTGGCGGTACGTGGGCTTCTCACTGTTGTGGCCTCTCCTGTTGCGGGGCACAGGCTCCGGACGCGCAGGCTCAGCGGCCATGGCTCACGGGCCCAGCTGCTCCGTGGCATGTGGGATCTTCCCGGACCAGGGCACGAACCCGTGTCCCCTGCATTGGCAGGTGGACTCTCAACCACTGCGCCACCAGGGAAGCCCCTTTCTTTCTTTTTTATTGTCTCCCCATGCTCTCTCCCCCTTACCTGTCTCCACTGGTGCATCTACTTTTCCATCTGCTTCAAGTCTGTATGTCTGTGACCTCCCCACACCTCTTCACTAAATCCCTAGTGACTACCTTTCCCACTCTGCCCCCTCCCCTCCTGGCACCCCCTCTGCTGCTCTTCATGTCTGGGTGTGGGGTTCTCCCCTCTCCACCTCCCCTTGACTTTCATGGTTTCTCTCTTCCTCCTGTCTCTCCTTCAGTTCTATCCTCCCACCACGTCTGCTTGTTTTTGTCCTACAGCCTTTCTCATCTCTGTGTGTTTCCCTCTCCCTGTTCCTGTGGCTCTGTCTCTCTTCTCTGTCCCCCTTGCTCTCTTTCTTTGTCCCTCACCCCCTTTCTCCATGGCCTCTGTACAACACACACATGCTGACTCTGGTGTGGGAGAAATGCTGGGCTGCTCTCGGGGTGTCCTCTCTCACCCCATATCTGACAGGTGATGACCGGTGAGCCACCTGGAAGCAGGCAGGTCTGGGGCCTCTGAGAGCTGCATCCTTCACTGGGGATGCCTTCACCTGGGCAGCAGGCTCTTTGCTCTCAATCCACTCTAGGAGCTTGTGCGCATGTGTGTGGGACTGCATGGATCCATGTGTGTACTGCGCATAGGTGGGGGGTATGGAAATGGATGATGGAGGGAGGAGCCTTGTAACTGGGCTCAGTGAGGGAACCTCGGGGTCAGCGTCCCCAGAGCTCTGCTCTCCCAGCTCTCCCTGGGGCCATGATGGCAAACAGACACATTCACTCACAGGGAGGACAGATGGCTCACCCTGGTAGGGCTCCCTGGCAGAGGCTGCACGTGTGTGCAGCCCAGAGACAGATGTGCTCCAGAAACACTGTGCGCTCTCACAGAGTGCAGTGGCTAAGTACCCGGCTCCGGAGCCGTAATGTGTGGGTTCAAACCCCAGCTCCCGCACAATGTCATCAGGACAGTTGTTTGACCTCCTTGTCCTCCATCTCCTTTTATTCATCATGAAGATAATAATAACTCTGGCCTCACAGAGCTCTTATGAGGTGTAAATGAGAGAAAGCACTTGGGGCAGTGTATCCAGTCCATAAATCCTGCTATTACTATGAGAAATCAACAGTGTTCCTTGAACGGTGTTCAATCCTTCAGTCCTCATAATTTTTAAGTCAGGGTGGACTAAACAACGATTTTTTTAAAATTGGTAATTAATTTTTAATGTGAGAATACGCATTATAGGGAAGAACATCTTGCCAGTCGTTACCAGCATCACCGTCATCATCACCATCGCCATCAGCGTCATCATTCTGTTAATCTATACAGTACTCATTACGTGCCAAGAACTATTAATACTAATATAAATATAATATATGTGTATGTGTTGGACTAAACAACTGTCATCTTCCCCATTTCTCAGGAAAGGAAACTGAGGCTGGGAGAGATGACGCAGGCTGCCCAGGCTCACAGCTAACGTGTAGCAGAGTGGGCCCAGGGCCCAGGCCTGACTCCGTCTTTGCTGCGCTTTCCACAACCCCAAGTACCTGCCTGAGCATCTTGTGTATTAGGGCCCCTCCAGGGTGGGAGTCAGGAATCTGAGTTCTTGCTCAAGCGTTGCTGCATATAAGCACGTGGTTGACCAAAGCCCCATCTCCCAGCCAAGCCATGGTTCACTCATGTATAGAATGGGATTACAAAAACCCATCTACTTAAGGACTATAAATTGGCGAACATTATAGTTAACGTGAAAAATGTTTGGGAAAAAAAATAAAAGGAAAGAAAAAAGGAAAAAAAAGCCTGCCATGCCACCAATAACCAACAGAAGGCGAAAGCAGTCTCTTGTATAGAGCCACTTGGGCCCTGGGAATTTCCAGCCTTTAGATCCTTTGGATCTAAACTTTGATAACACCCACATCGGTGGTTCTCAAAGTGTGGGTCTCAAACCAGCATCAGCTTCACATGCGGGCTTGTTATAAATGCGGATTTGTGAGCCCTGCACCAACTTTACTGACTCAGGGTCCAGCAGTAGGTTTAAATAGGTAGGCCCTCCAGGGGATTCTGAGAATCACTGATTTACATCATAAGGTATCGTGAGCACCCCGTCAGATAAATTCTATGTCCCAGGTAATACGGTTGAATTTTAACTTGGCCTTCAATATCTTAACCAGCGACTTTCAAAATCTTTCCTCTGAGGACAAGATTACAAGTATGGCAGGGGGCAGAAAGGTGACCACAGGTGCCTGAAACAGCTCCAGCAAGGGACTGTAGCTTTGACGCTTCCTGCTTTGGTTGAAATTGTGTGCAAACTTAGTGGCTCCGGGTACTGTCCTGGTTTAGCCCCACTTGCTTGTCTGAGATTGAACCTGAAGTTACACCCAGGAGTGGAAATGGCAAGTATCCTGACAGGCTCATGGCAGAACAAGGGTGGGGTCTCAGAGCCTGAAAGCAAGGTCTTGGAGATCCACGTAGAGTCTAGCAGCCTCTCCCAGATGCCCCTCAGCCAGACCAGCCCCTAGCAGGGCCCCCCTGGTCCTGCTCACCCCTGGCCCTCTGTGCCTGCCCCCAGGATGGCGCTCCTCCATTCTCCTCCGGGCTGGCCAGATCTGGCTACACCTCAGGGCTCAGCAGAAAGCCGCAGGGATACTCTGTCCCCTCCCTCCACTGCGCTCCCAGAACTTAGCAGCTCTTCCATGTTAAATACCCCGAGGCCTCTGCCATTGCTGCGTCTCAGTCCCTAATTCTTTGTAAAGAGCAGGCTTTGGACCAGATGGTCGCCAAGGCCTTCTCTGCCTGCTCCAAGGTGTTCTGAGCTCTAGTTCACAAGAACAACTCTTAATCTCTCTCAGTCAAATCTGCCCTTAGCATGTGCAGGGCCTTGTGTCTGCAGGACCCTTGTTAAAAAACAAAATTCAACTGAGTAAACTTGAAGATCTAATTGGCTTTATTAGGTGATTCACGAATCGGCAGCATCCCATCTTGCAACTAGAAGGGTGCTCCGAGGGGTGGTACAAAATGGAAGGTTTTTATAGAAAGACAGGAGAGGCGATTCACAAAAGAAAAGAGGGGATTATTTTTAGGTCAGGACGTCCTCTTTTTGTAGGGAAGGGACTGGCAAGGGTTTTATCATGCAGATTGCCTCTTTTTCCTCTGGGGCCTGGAGAGGGCCTATGTGACAGATTACCTCATTGTTGGTGACCAGAAAATTCCAGACTGGTTTGTTATGATTACATTTCTGGTGAAGACTGAAGCTGCAATTAGGTTAGGTATTAAATCTAGGTTTGGTATCATGGGCTTTAGCACAAGCGACGCCGTTTGGGGCATGCGGTTTTTCTCTTTAACACCCCTGTCTAGAGCAACAATTTGATTTTTAAATATAATACAAAATTCTTGGCCCTTATGAGGTATTGTGATTTATCAACAAATGGGTAGAGAAAAGGTCTTAACATATTTGTTTATTGTCCAATCAGTGCACGTGAAGATTCTTTGTAGGACCCAAGAACCAGCTTTTCCTGTTCAGGTCCAGGAACCATCTCTTCATGTTCTTTATTGTCAAATATGTCATTCCTGGTTAATTTCCTTTCTTCCATCATGAAAAAAAAAGTGAGAATGCTGTTATTATGCACAATGCCGTGGCTCAGAGGAACCTGTTTGTATCGAAACAACATGGATGTTTTTGCCTCTGCAGTTTCCTGCTACCCTTTACTTAATGCTGGTTGCGGCCTTACTCCTGACCCTGCATCATCCATTGTATTGCCATGAATCCTGGCTTCCAGTGACTCTCTCACAGGGTCAGCTTCACTGGTGATGACCATAAATGCAAGTCTTACCCAATGTGCCGGAGAATGAGAAGGATCATTTGTTTTCTGGTCATAAACTGACCATTCAGAATGTTCGGGTGTAAATGACAAACGCTTTAGGCCACAGAAGTCCGCAATGGGGTGGGGGATGCCCTGGGTACTCTTGGAAATTAGCACCAGGGTAAAGGATGTTTGCTGCCACCCCTGCCACTCTTGGTGCTGTATAGGCCGGAGGTGACACCATGATCAAAGCATAGATGGGCAGGAGCCACCGCACTGACCCACACACGGGGCTCAAGCCCAGGGGTCAGCAGTGGACTAATGGTAGCCCAGAAGCCGGAACTTGTCCTGAGTCTGATGTGAGGATCGCTCAGAATCAGCACATCAGCACCATTCCAGTGGCCCAGTCTCTCAGGATCTCAATCCTGCAAAAGCCATAGGGCACCAGCCAGGCTGTGGGAGCAACCAGCTCACCAGACCGCTCTCTTAGACCTGGAGCTTGGCCCCAAGGGCTCTAGGACAGCTCCCCGGTGTGTGTGAGTCCTGGGGGTGCTGGTGGAGTGTTATTGCACAAACTCCATGTCTGGGAGAAAGGCCAGAGAATACCCAAGGGAGAGAGATGGGGGCCCCAGGCAGGGTCCAGTCCAGGCTCTCAGGCACCTACCTAAATGGCACTGTTACTCCCGACAGGTCCAGGTACTTGTGTTGTCCTCGGCAAAGCTGGGACAGGCTCAGCTTCCAAGACTTCGCTGAACCCCAGGGAAGAACAAAAGGAGAGCTTGAAAGCACCCCTACTTTCCTACTTGGGGTTCCCCAGGCCCTCTGACCAGCCCACTTTGCTTATTCCCAATATTTTAGCCCCTGGTCTTGTCTCAAAGTGAGGATAACAGTTTATGAATCACCACCCAGAAGTTTCCCCTAAAGTCTTACAGTTTCATGATCAAGACATACAATAGCCCCTAACCCATTCTATGGGTCCAGAATTACCCTGATACCAAATCCAGACAAAGACATCACAAGAAAAGGAAGCTACAGACCAATATCCCTTATGAATATAGATGGTCTAAGTTCTAAATAATTGCTTTGTTACATGCAGGCATTATGATCCTTCCAACAACCCCATGAAGTTGCACCCATTTTTCAGGTGGGAAAACTAAGGTGCGGAGGCTAAGTGACTTACATGCAGTCATACAGCTTCGAGTGGCTGAGCCAAGATTCAGACTTGTTTCCAACTCCAGCTCCTTCTATCACACCACCCAACCAGCCACAGAGGGAAATAGAAACAGCTGACCCTGCAGGTTTGTCCCTTCGTTTCAGTGTCACCTCTGCAAGACTCCTTGCTCAGGTGACTCACCAGAGTAGCCTCTCCCTGCAGGTGAGATGCTTCCCCAAGCCTGCTGTGAAGGGCACAGGCCCCACTGGAAAATGACTCCTTAGCCAAAGAACACACATCAGCCTGCACACTGTGAGAGTTACGTGCGTAGGAATGCAGTGGAGTGGGAGGCAATCTGTCACTGCCTGGGCAAGGCCTTTAACTTAACTCTATGTACCTCAGTCTCCTCATCTGCTAAATGGGGGCTAAACTCCAAAACACTGACAACACTGAATGCTGGTGAGGATGTGAGGCCATGGGGACTCTCATTCATTGCTGGGGGGATGCAAAATGGTACAGTCACTTCGGAAGACAGTTTGGCAGGTTCTTATCAAACTAAACCTATCCTCACCATACAACCCAACAACCGCACTCTTTGGTATTTACCCAGAGGAGTTGAAAACACGTCCACACGAAACCCTACATATGGATGTCTATAGGAGTAGGCAACTTTATTCATAACTGCCAAAACTTGGAAGCCACCAAGATATCTTTTAGCAGGTGATGGATAAATAAACTGTGGTGCATCCAGACAATGGAATATTATTCAGCGTTAAGGAAATAAGCTATCAAGTCATAAAAAGACATGGAGGAACCTTAAATGCATGTTACAAAGTGAAAGGCGCCAATCTGAAAAGGTTATATACTGTATGATTTCAACTATATGACATTCTAGAAAAGGCAAAACCATAGAGACAGTAAAAAAAATCAGCAGTTGGGGTTAAGGGCAGGGAGGAATGAATAGGGGGAGCGCAGAGGATTTTTAGGGCAGTGAAAGTACCCTGTATGATGCTGTAATGGTGGATACATGTCATTATACATGTGTCAAAGCCCATAGAACATACAACGCCAAGAGTGAACCATAATATGAACTACGGACTTTGTGCCATCATCATGTGTCAAGGTAGGCTCGCAGATTGTAACAAATGTACCCTCTGGGGGGGATGTGGATAGAGGGGGGCTGGGTCTGTGTGAGGGCAAGGGGTATATGGGAAAGCTCTGTAATCTCCGCTCAATTTCTCTGTGAACCTAAAACTGCTCTAAAAAATAAAAATCTATTTTTAAAAGTGGGGCAAAACCACCCAGGTCTCAGGCTGGGATAAAGAAGCTAATGCCGGTGGAAACAAGTTTGCGGACGGCAAATTGGTTTGCTGATATAAGAGATTGATACTGTTATGTGTTTAAATCCCAGCTGTGCCAGAGCTCTGCAGTGGGAGTTCAGGTCAGTCATTTTGACTTTGCGTCCCAATGGCCTTCGCTGCAAACCAAGACGATAATGCTTGTTCATCGTTCCCATCCCCATGACAACCTCTCAGATTCTAAGTGGCAAGTTACGATGATAATGATGATGGTGGTGGTAGTGGTGGTGGTGGCCATCATTTATGCCCAGGCACTGTGTTAAGTCCTCTATACACATTATCTCATTTAATCCTTACAATGGTCCTGATTTTACTGATGAGAAACTGAAGCATGGGGTTGGGGGAAGAGGGGAGGGTTGCGGGGTGGAGGACAGGCAACTTGCCCCGGGTCACACAGCTGGTCAGCAGCAAAGCAGGTTCTGGAAGAGTCAGTGCTTGTACTCAACCGTCAGCTTTGCCCCCACGCCACCCAGGCTTACCCTGGAGGGCACCCCAGGTGGTGACCCCATTGCCTGATGACTGGGGACAGGCTTCATAACAAATGATGGCCATGTCTAACATTTCTGTAGGACTTACTATAAGCCACAACTATTCTTAAACATGTGACATGCCCTGTTCCTCTTAGTTCTTAGAGTAACTCCACGAGGTAGGTACTATCATTATGCCCATTTTACAGATGAGCAAACTGAAGCCGACAACTCAAAGAACAGAAAATGTCAGACCCAAGAGGGAATATGGGGATCAATTGGTCCGAGTCCTTTACTGGACATTCTGCTTCTCCCAGGTGAGCTTGGGTCCTCCAGCTGCTGCAAGGTCAGTCGAGTCAGGTGTGAGCGAGTGAATGAGTGTGTGTGTGTGTGTGTGTGTGTCTATAATGCCCACTTTGCTGTGTTGTTGCTGCAACACTTCCATTTGGGACCCACCAAATCAATAGCCAAGAGAGGCCACACCTGGGCCTCCAGAGCCCTGCCCTCTGCTGCGTTCACCCCGGGAGCTCATGGCAGTACAGGCCCCTTCCCCCACCCAGAACAATTTTTTGTCCCCATATTCCAGGCCGGGGAAGGAAAGTGAGGAGCTTGGAGCCTAACTTGCCTCTTAAACACAGAGGAGCCCTGTGGAACAGGAATGGGCCACAGTGGGAGGACAGGGCAGCCAGTAGCCCAGGGAAGCAAAGCATCCAGGGCCAGCAAGTCCATTCAGCGTCCTGACTCCCAGCAGATGTGTCCCGAGGCTGGAGGGGAGGGGCCAGCATCCCTATGGGCACCTCCTCTTGGTATCCACTGGATCCAAGACTGGATTTTAAGTGGACCCCTTAAACTGAACCCCTCAGAGAAGACATTCTGTGTGGTGATCAGGAGCAAAAGGCTTTAGCATCACCCAGATCTGAGTCCAAATACTGTCTCTGCTACTCCCTGGCTGTGTGACCTTGGTTGAATTACTTAGCCTCTCTGGGCCCCAGTATCCTCCTCTATCTAATGGGGATAAGGACAGAAGCCACCTCACAGGACAAAGTCTGGTCTGTACCTGGCCTGGGTCAGGGGCTCAGAACATATTAGCCTCTTTCAGGTATAAAATGGGATTCCTGGTGGCGCAGTGGTTGAGAGTCCGCCTGCCGATGCAGGGGACGCGGGTCTGTAAACTGGTCCGGGAAGATCCCACATGCCGCGGAGCGGCTGGGCCCGTGAGCCATGGCCGCTGAGCCTGCGCGTCCTGAGCCTGTGCTCCGCAACGTGAGAGGCCACAACGGTGAGAGGTCCGCGTACCACAAAAAAAAAAAAAAAAAAAGGGGATTCCTAATAGTGCCCGCCTTGTCATCAAGGTTAAATGAGTAACACACATAACAAGTGCTTAGGAAGGATCCTGGCACAGAGAAAGGGCTGGCTTTTTATTATTAACATCCTCCTTCTCCCTGCCCCTTCTCCCCATCCAAACAGGGCACCTAGGGCATGGGGATGGGGGCTGCTTGACTTTAGGCTACAAAGTGCAAAGCTGGCATTGTTCTCAGCTGCCTCCCTTTGGCTGTGGAGGAAAGAGGGCTGCGGGAATTCTTTAACACCAATTAGCACCGTGAGGCTCCCTTCTCCTCTCACCCTGGTCTGCCTCCCTGCTGGCTGGGGGCCTGGAACCACGTGGCAGAGGAAGCAGCCAGGCCGGAGGAAGGGGGATATTGTGGAACCATCCGTTAAGGCTGGGGGGGCACCAGCGGAGCCCCGGCAGGTATTATTCCTAGAACGCAGGAATGATCCAGAAGGAAGTGAGGTGGGCATGGAGCCTGGGGCGGGCCTGTTCTTCAGGGCTTTAGATAAATGCCTCTCCCAGTCACTCACCCTCCTAGTGCATCTGATACCCAGAGTGAGGGGGTCATCCCTTCCTCCATACAACAAATACTCTGAGTTATAATCTTGCACAGAAAGAAATCATAAACATGGCTGGAAAAAAATGCAGACGGTGAAAATGTTTTTTTGAACTTCATATATATCCATACCAATAAAAAAAAATTTTTAATAAAAACACAAAAAAGGAAAATAGTACTGATTAATACTTTCCAACTACATTAATGTGTTATTGAAAATGGGGCAAAACATATTTCTATACTAGTCGCAGTGGCAAATAAAAACATTACAGTTTCTGTAAATCTGTGAATGACAATGTCCAAATATCTTCTCAAATTCATGTTCAGTGGAAAGTAAAGCCATATTTGCCCATCTATCTTTGCTCATAATTCATTAAGGTACCTCATTAATTTAATTTTTTTGAATTTGAAACTATTTTATCTCATCAAGAATATAGAAACATTGTAACTAGCCATTCCAAATGACTCAAAATATTTTTCTCTTTTGATAGAGTTCTATGTATACATATATACATAATAAACTAAAACACGCATATATATCTGTGTAGAAACTATTTGTTTATTTATAATTATTTATTATCTATATATATGTACATGGAATTTAAGACTTAATCCTGAGGTTATAAAGTTTCATTTTATTTATTTATTTTTAAACAAATTTTTGGAGTACAATTACTTTACAATGGTGTGTTAGTTTCTGCTTTATAACAAAGTGAATCAACTATAGTATACATATATCCCCATAGCCCCTCCCTCTTGCATCTCCCTCCCACCCTCCCTATCCCACCCCTCCAGGCGGTCACTAAGCACTGAGCTGATCTCCCTGTGCTATGCGGCTGCTTCCCACTAACTATATATTTTACATTTGGTAGTGTATATATGTCAATGCCACTCTCTCACTTCCTCCCAGCTTACCCTTCCACCTCCCTGTGCCCTCAAGTCCATTCTCTACGTCTGCGTCTTTATTCGTGTCCTGTCCCTAGGTTCTTCAGACCTTTTTTTTGTTTTGATTCCATATATGTGTGTTAGCATACCGTATTGGTATTTGTTTTTCTCTGACTTACTTCACTCTGTATGACTGACTCTAGGTCCATCCACCTCACTACAAATAACTCAGTTTCGTTTCTTTTTATGGCTGAGTAATACTCCATTGTATGTATGTGCCACATCTTCTTTATCTATTCATCTGTCAATGGACACTTATATTGCTTCCATGTCCTGGCAATTGTAAATAGTGCTGCAATGAACATTGTACAACATTACTCTTTTGAATTATGGTTTTCACAGGGTATATGCCCAGTAGTGGGATTGCTGGGTCATATGGTAGTTCTATTTTTAGTTTTTTAAGGAACCTTCATACTGTTCTCCATAGTGGCTGTATCAATTTACATTCCTACCAACAGTGCAAGAGGGCTCCCTTTTCTCCACACCCTCTCCAGCATTTATTGTTTGTAGGTATTTTGGTGATGGCCATTCTGACTGGTGTGAGGAGTTTTGATTTGCATTTCTCTAACGATTAGTGATGTTGAGTATCCTTTCATGTGTTTGTTGGCAATCTGTATATCTTCTTTGGAGAAACGTCTATTTAGGTCTTCTGCCCATTTTTGGATTGGGTTGTTTGTTTTTTTAATACTGAGCTGCATGAGCTGCTTCTATATTTTGGAGATTAATCCTTTGTCAGTTTCTTCATTCGCAAATATTTTCTCCCATTCTGAGGGTTGTGTTTTCGTCTTGTTTATGGTTTCCCTTGCTGTGCACAAGCTTTTAAGTTTCATTAGGTCCCATTTGTTTATTTTTGTTTTTATTTCCATTTCTTGAGGAGGTAGGTCAAAAAGGATCTTGCTGTGATTTATGTCATAGAGTGTTCTGCCTATGTTTTCTTCTAGGAGTTTTACAGTGTCTGGCCTTACATTTAGGTCTTTAATTCATTTTGAGTTTATTTTTGTGTATGGTGTTAGGGAGTGTTCTAATTTCATTCTTTTACATGTAGCTGTCCAGTTTTCCCAGCACCACTTATAGAGGAGGCTGTCTTTTCTCACTGCATATTCTTGCCTACTTTATCAAAAATAAGATGACCATACGTGCGTGGGTTTATCTCTGGGCTTTCTATCCTGTTCCATTGATCTATATTTCTGTTTTGTGCCAGCACCATACTGTCTTGATTACTGTAGCTTTGTAGTATAGTCTGAAGTCATGGAGCCTGATTCCTCCAGCTCCATTTTTCTTTCTCAAGATTGCTTTGGCTTTTCGGGGTCTTTTGTGTTTCCATACAAATTGTGAAATTTTTTGTTCTAGTTCTGTGAAAAATGCCAGTGGTAGTTTGATAGGGATTGCATTGAATCTGTAGATTGCTTTGGATGGTATAGTAATTTTCACAATGTTGATTCTTCCAATCCAAGAACATGGTATATCTCTCCATCTGTTTGTATCGTCTTTAATTTCTTTAATCAGTGTCTTATAATTTTCTGCATACAGGTCTTTTGTCTCCTTAGGTAGGTTTATTCCTAGGTATTTTATTCTTTTTGTTGCAATGGTAAATGGCAGTGTTTCCTTAATTTTACTTTCAGATTTTTCATCATTAGTGTATAGGAATGCAAGAGATTTCTGTGCATTAATTTTGTATCCTGCTACTTTACCAAATTCATTGATTAGCTCTAGTAGTTTTTTGGTAGCATCTTTAGGATTCTCTATGTATAGTACCATGTCATCTGCCAACAGTGACAGCTTTACTTCTTCTTTTCCAATTTGAATTCCTTTTTCTTTTCTGACTGCTGTGGCTAAAACTTCCAAAACAATGTTGAATAACAGTTGTGAGACTGGGCAACCTGTCTTGTTCCTGATCTTAGTGGAAATGGTTTCAGTTTTTCACCACTGAGAACGATGTTGGCTGTGGGTTTGTCATATATGGCCTTTATTATGTTGAGGTAGGTTCCCTTTATGCCTGCTTTCTGGAGAGTTTTTATCATAAATGGGTGTTGAATTTTGTCAAAAGCTTTTTCTGCATCTGTTGAGATTATCATATGGCTTTTATCCTTCAAGTTGTTAATATGGTGTATCACATTGATTGATTTGCGTATATTGAAAAATCCTTGCATTCCTGGTATAAACCCCACTTGATCATGATGTATGATCCTTTTAATGTGCTGTTGGATTCTGTTTGCTAGTATTTTGTTGAGGATTTTTGAATCTATGTTCATCAGTGATATTGGTCTGTAGTTTTCTTTTTGGGGGGCATTTTGTCTGGTTTTGGTATCAGGTTGATGGTGGCCTCGTAGAATGAGTTTGGGAGTGTTCCTCCCTCTGCTATATTTTGGAAGAGTTTGAGAAGGATAGGTGTTAGCTCTTCTCTAAATGTTTGATAGAATTCGCCTCTGAAGCCATCTGGTCCTAGGCTTTTGTTTGTTGGAAGATTTTTAATCACAGTTTCAATTTTAGTTCTTGTGATTGGTCTGTTTATATTTTCTACTTCTTCCTGGTTCAGAGTCAGAAGGTTGTGCTTTTCTAAGAATTTGTCCATTTCTTCCAGGTTGTCCATTTTTTTGGCATAGAGATGCTTGTAGTAATCTCTCATGATCCTTTGTATTTCTGCAGTGTCAGTTGTTACTTCTCCTATTTCATTTCTAATTTTGTTGATCTGAGTCTTCTCCCTTTTTTTCTTGATGAGTCTGGCTAATGGTTTATCAATTTTGTTTATCTTCTCAAAGAACCAGCTTTAAGTTTTATTGATCTTTGCTATCGTTTCCTTCATTTCTTTTTCATTTATTTCTGACCTGATCTTTATGATTTCTTTCCTTCTGCTAACTTTGGGGTTTTTTTGTTCTTCTTTCTCTAATTGCTTTAGGTGTAAGGTTGGATTGTTTACTTGAGATGTTCGTTGTTTCTTGAGGTAGGATTGTATTGCTATAAACCTCCCTCTTAGAACTGCATTGCTGCATCCCAAAGGTTTTGAGTCGTTGTGTTTACATTGTCATTTGTTTCTAGGTATTTTTTGCTTTCCTCTTTGATTTCTTCAGTGATCTCTTGGTTATTTAGTAGTGTATTGTTTAGCCTCCATGTGTTTGTATTTTTTACAGTTTTTTTCCCTGTAATTGATATCTAGTCTCATAGCGTTGTGGTTGGAAAAGATAGTTGATACGATTTCAATTTTCTTAAATTTACCAAGGCCAGGGCTTCCCTGGTGGCACAGTGGTGGAGCGTCTGCCTGCCGATGTGGGGGACACGGGTTTGTGCCCCAGTCTGGGAGGATCCCACATGCTGCAGAGCGGCTGGGCCCGTGAGCCATGGCCGCTGAGTCTGTGCATCCGGAGCCTGTGCTCTGCAGCGGGGAAAAAAATATAATAATAATAATAATTTACCAAGGCTTGATTTGTGATCCAAGATATTATCTATCCTGGAGAATGTTCCATGAGCACATGAGAAGAAAGTTTATTTTGTTGTTCTTGGATGGAATGTCCTATAAATATCAATTAAGTCCACCTTGTTTAATGTATCATTTAAAGCTTGTGTTTCCTTATTTATTTCCATTTTGGATGATTTGTCAATTGGTGAAAGTGGGGTGTTAAAGTACCCTACTATGATTGCGTTACTGTCAATTTCCTCTTTTATCGCTGTTAGTATTTGCCTTATGTATGGAGGCATTCCTCTGTTGAGTACATAAATATTTACAATTGTTATATCTTCTTCTTGGATTGATCCCTTGATCATCATGTAGTGTCCTTCTTTGTCTCTTGTAATAGTCTTTATTTTAAAGTCTATTTTGTCTGATATGAAAATTGCTTCTCCAGCTTTCTTTTGATTTCCATTTGCATGCAATATCTTTTTCCATCCCCTCACTTTCAGTCTGTATGTGTCCCTAGGCCTGAAGTCAGTCTCCTGCAGACAGCATATATACAGGTCTTGTTTTTGTATCCATTCAGCCAGTCTATGTCTTTTAGTTGGAGCATTTAGTCCATTTACATTTAAGGTAATTATCAATATGTATTTTCCTATTACCATTTTCTTAATTGTTTTGGGTTTGTTATTGTAGGGCTTTTCCTTCTCTTGTGTTTCCTGCCTAGAGAAATTCCTTCAGCATTTGTTGTAAAGCTGGTTTGGTGGTGCTGAATTCTCTTAGCTTTTGCTTGTCTGTAAAGGTTTTAATTTCTCTGTCGAATCTGAATGAGATCCTTGCTGGTTAGAATAATCTCGGTTGTAGGTTTTTGCCTTTCATCACTTTAAATATGTCCTGCCACTCCCTTCTGGCTTGGAGAGTTTCTGCTGAAAGATCAGCTGTTAACCTTATGGGGATTCTCTTGTATATTTGTTGCATTTCCCTTGCTGCTTTTAATATTTTTTCTTTGTATTTAATATTTGAAAGTTTGATTAATATGTGTCTTGGCATGTTTCTCCTTGGATTTATCCTGTATGGGACTCCCTGCACTTCCTGAACTTGATTGATTATTTCCTTTCCCATATTAGGAATGTTTTCAACTATAATATTTTCAAATATTTTCTCAGTCCCTTTCTTTTTCTCTTCTTCTTCTGGGACCCCTATAATTCGAATGTTGATGCATTTAATATTGTCCCAGAGGTCTCTGAGCCTGTCCTCAATTATTTTCATTCTTTTTTCTGCTCTGCGGTAGTTATTTCCACTATTTTATTTTCCAGGTCACTTATCCGTTCTTCTGCCTCAGTTATTCTGCTATTGATTCCTTCTAGAGAATTTTAAATCTCATTCACTGTGTTGTTCATCATTGTTTGTTTGCTCTTTAGTTCTTCTTGGTCCTTGTTAAACGTTTCTTGTATTTTCTCCATTCTATTTCTAAGATTTGGGATCATCTTTACTATCATTACTCTGAATTCTTTTTCTGGTAGGCTGCCTATTTCCTCTTCATTTGTTTGGTCTGGTGGGTTTTTACTTTGCTCCTTCATGTGCTGCGTATTTCTCTGTCTTCTCATTTTGCTTAACTTACTGTGTTTGGGGTCTCCTTTTTGCAGGCTGCAGGTTCATAGTTCCTGTTGTTTTTGGTGTCTCCCCCCTATTGGGTAAGGTTGCTTCAGTGGGTTGTGTAGGCTTCCTGGTGGAGGGGACTGGTGCTTGTGTTCTGGTGGATGAGGCTGGATCTTGTCTCTCTGGTGGCAGGAACGCGTCTGGTGGTGTGTTTTGGGGTGTCTGTGAACTTATTATGATTTTAGGCAGCCTCTCTGCTAGTGGGTGGGGTTTTGTTCCTGTGTTGCTGGCTGTTTGGCATGGGGTGTCCAGCACTAGAGCTTGCTGGTTGTTGAGTGGAGCTGGGTCTTAGCATTGAGACAGAGATCTCTGGGAGAGCTCTTGCTGATTGATATTACATGGGGGCCAGGAGGTCTCTGGTGGACCAATGTCCTCAACTCGGCTCTCCCACCTCAGAGGCTCAGGCCTGACACCCGGCCGGATCACCAAGACCCTGTCACCCACACGGCACTTTCTTCTACAAAGAAATAGAAGATGTCCTTGGTCGCCTTGCTGCCTTCATTCAAGATGTAGTAGATCCTTATTGCATCAACATCAGCTTCATTTAGAAGCTCTTAAATGGTCCATATAAAGAGAAGCAATTTGGAACCGTATTACTGACTTGCACCATGATCCCAACACCTAGGAAATTCTTTGATGAATTTAACAGGTCAAAAATCTCTAGATCTATCATGGAACTCCTTGGTTAGTCTAGAGGGCATCGAGGACCTGACTCTCCAGACAGCCTCTACCTCTACTACTAGTGCATTCCATTATTTTTAACTTAAAAAATTACCTTTACATGAAGCAATAGATAAATAGTTAGGAAAAGCAGAAGGATAGATTTGGTAGAAATTCTAAAAATTCCGTGTCACAACAAATCCCAGAAATTGCAATACTGTTTATATCTTTGTTTCTTTGGTACTGATTATAGTGGGGTTTTTTTTTTTAAATAGTGTTTTTTAAATGTTTTTTGTAGTCAAAAATTTCCCGTAAAATATCTTCACCAGAAATTTTTTTCACTCTATTTGGGAAATACTTCTGAAGTTTTCCTTCTCCAAAAATTAGGGAAAGTGGCTGCAAGACAGAGAACATTTGACCCATGGCTTTAAAAAGATGACAGAATTGAGTAACTCGGGTTCTATTTCTTCATCTTTATAATGACTGTAATCATTGATAATTTTGAATCTACTGAGATACAAACTATGTCAGAAGATGGTTTGAAGGATTTCACTATAATTAAATTGATCTCCAAACCATCCCACATAGAAGCTTGGTTTAGGTGTGTCAAGGCCCACTGTATAATTGGGAGTTTACATGTTGAAAACAATGTTTTTTAAAGGGTAAATAATAAAAGTGCCAACATACAATGCACTCCTTCCCCACACACATTCAACAATAAATACAGCAATTATTTAGAACTTAGACCATCTAATGTTCACAGGGCTATTGGCTTGCAGTTTTCTTTTCATGTGACGTCTTTGTCTGGATTTGGTATGAGGGTAATGCTGGCCTCATAGGATGAATTAAAAAGTATTCCTTCCTCTTTTATTATTTTGGAAGAGTTGGAGAAAGATTAGTGTTGATTCTTCTTTAAATGACTGGTGGACTTCACCAGTGAAGTCATCTGGTTCTGGGCTTCCCTTAGATGGGAAATTGTTTATTATTGATTCAGCCTCTTTACCACATATAGATCTGTTCAGATTTTCTATTTCTTCTTGAGTCAAGTTTGGTACTTTGTGTCTTTCTAGGAATTTGTTTATTGCATCTATAGGTTATTCAGTTGTTTGGCACACAGTTGTTCATATTCTCTTATCATCTTTTTTCATTTCTGTGGAGTTGGTAGTAATGTCCCCAATTTCATTTCTGATTTTAGTAATTTGAGTCCTCTTTCTTTTTTCTTAGCTAATGGTGTGTCAATTTTGTGATCTTTTCAAAGAACCAACTTTTTTGTTTCATTGATTTTCTCTATTTTTCTCGTCTCTATTTTCTTTATCTCTGCTCTAATCTTTACTATTTTCTTCCTTCTGCTTGCTTTGGGTTCAGTTTGCTCTTTTTTTCTAGTTTCTTAAGATATAAAGTTATCGATTTGAGATCTTTCTTCTATTATAACATAGGCATTTACAGCTAAAATTTCCATCTAAGCACTGCTATTGCTGAATCCCAGAAGTTCTGGTATGTTGTGTTTTTGTTCTCATTGTGTCAAAGTGTTTTCTAACTTTCTCATCTCCCTTGTGATTTCTTCTTTGACCCACTGGTTGTCTAAGAGTGTGTTAATTTCCAAATATTTGTGAATTTTCCAGCTTTCCTTCTGTTGTTGGTTTCTAGTTTCATTCCATTGTGGTCAGAGAAGAGCCTTTGGATGATTTAAATTTTAAAAATTTATTGAGACTTGTTTTGTGACCTAACATGTGGTGTACCCTGGAGAATGTTCCATGTGCATTGAGAAGAATGTATACTCTGCTACTCTTGGGTGGGGGGTTCTGTATGTGCCTGTCAGGTCTATTTGGGTTATAGCTCTGTTCAGGTCCTTTATTCCCTTATTGATCTTCCTTCTAGTTGTTCTATGCATTATTGAAAATGGGGTATTGAAATCTCCAACTATTATTGTAGAACTGTGTATCTCTCCCTTCAGTTCTGTCTGTGTTTTCATCATATATTTTGGGACTCTGTTGTTAGGAGCATTTTTGTTTATATCATTATATCTTCTTGATGGATTGATCCTTTTATGAATATATAATATCCCAATCTCTTGTAACAATTTTTTATCTAAAATCTATTTTGTTTGCTGTTAGTATGTATAGCCACCCAGCTCTATTTTGGTTACTATTTGCATGGAATATCTTTTTCTATCCATTCATTTTCAGCCTATTTGTGTCTTTTGGGGGGGTTTCCAGTATAGGGTTGCCAGATTTAGCAAATAAAAATATAGGATTCCCAGTTAAGTTTCAATTTTAAGATACAGTGAGTAATTTTTTAGTGTAAGTATATTCTGTGCAATATTTGGAGTGCATTTATACTAAAAAAATTATTCATTTTTTAATCTGAAATTCAAATTTAACTGGGCATCCTGTATTTTATTTGGGAATCCTATTCCAGTAAGAATTTAAAGATATAGGCCCTACCCTCTGAGAACTTCTGATTTAAGGGGAAAAATTAGGACCTACCTTGGCAAGGCTCCTAGTTCAAGGAGGAGAATGGAGATGGGAAGAGGCTACACAATCTTACCATGAGGTAAGGGGAGCTGGCCAGGCCTTTGCCTCAGGGTGCCTGCTCCTTCCTGGGTCTCCCAAGTTTCCCCCCAACTCAATTCATTGTAGAACTGGGAAGTCCCAGCTAGCCCACATTAGGGACAAGGTCTGTGGGAAAACAGGGCACTCACAACCCCCAAATCACCCACTTTCACGTGTGCGTGTACACACCATGGCACACTCATGTTCACAGGCACACCCTTTACTATATACACATTTTCACACACTACCACACACACAGGCCTGCCAAACACACTAGCAGGATAAACGTGGTCTCGTACATGCAGACCCACTGAAACATGTTCCACTCACACCAACACGTGGTCCTGCACATGAGTGCATCCCTGTTGACGCTCACTCAACACTGTACACAATAACAGATCACAGTCACAACAAACCTTGCACTCTCTGCCTGTCCTTTCTCAAGCTCTAGATGTGTGTGTGTGTGTGTGTGTGTGTGTGTGTGTAGGGGGGAGGGGGACATTTTTTTCCTGCTATCTCTATCTGGATAACTGTCCATCTTCCACTCTCCCACCCCAGCCGTCTGCCTCCCTCCCTGCAGGAAGGCTGAGGGACGATGGGTGGGTGGGCCTGGTCTCCATGACAACCAAGGACCCTCTTCTCTGGAAGAAGGTGCTGGGAGGCAGTGTTGGCTTTTGCCCAGGTCCTTGCTCTGAGTGGGGCTGGGGGTGAGCCCAGTGGGGGGAGTAGGGGGAGGAAGGGATGGGATGACCATATGAATCTGGGAGAGTGGAGCTGCAGGCCCTGCCCAAGTCCTCCAAAGTGGCAGATGGGCATCATGGTGCCTGAGAGGAACTGGGAAGAAGGGGCAGCCCAGTGTGGCATATGCAGGAGAACCCCCCCAATCCCCCAGCGCAACCCACCGCTGATCTCCTTGAGCCGCCCTCAGATCTGGTTCTGGAAAAGTCCCTTTCAAAGCTCCCTTTCCTGGGCCCCCACGAGTGCTGAGAGGTGAAGTTGTGCTGGGGGTGTGGGAGAGGCACAGACCCCTTAAAACCACCAGGGCTCTTGTGCTCTTTGTGTGCCATTCCCTTGGGGGGAGTGTGGCCCCTCCTACATTTCTGTTTTGGATCCTATCCTTGGTGGCTGGTAGGGAAGATTACCCTGATTGTGCTACAAGAATTCCATAAAGAGTGGGTGCTAATTTGTGCAAACCCCAAACAGGGTGAGGAGGGCTGGGCTCTAGTTCCTCCGGGCGCCTCAGGTTGTCCTGGCTCTTCCCTCGTATCGGACACATTAATACGAAGATCAGCTTATGCCAGGCTCCCTGCCCTAGAGGTCTGGAAAACTGACCTGAAAGCGAGGGGTTTAGGGAGGGCAGCTAGAGAGGAGCCCCACTAGCAAGGAGCAGAGAGGAAGAACATGGGTTGGTCGTGGAGGACTGTGCTTGGAGAGACAGTAGGATGTGTGTTCCGCTTGATCCCTCTTGAAGAAAGAATGGGCAGATTGGCTGCAGGGAGTGCAGTTAGCTGACAGCCTCCAGCACCTTCTGTCCACAGAATATTAAGCCTTATCTTCCCAAGCAGCCCTCAGCCAATGACTAAGCACCGCAAGTTTCAAGGGCCTGCCCGTTTCAGCCCACAGTAGGACTCCTCAGACGGCAGTCTGGGCTCCAGAGCTCCCTGTGGGTAGGGGCTGGTGGAGATGTTGTCAGACCTGCATCTCTGTCTGAGGCTCTTCCTGCCAATCCTGCTTCCTCCCTCCCCATCTTTCACAAGTTTAAGCCTCAGCCAAGCTCTTGCACTCCTAACTCCATCTCAATGTCCGCTTACCAGAGGGCCCAAACTGACACAGATGTCAAGAGCCACACTCGTGGGCCCTCGCGCGCACGCCACGCTTGTGGGGGAAACAGTTCCTCTTGAGCCCTAGAGTTAAGAAGGATGTGGGCCGCCCCGCCCCCTGCTGGACACACTGCGGAACTACACCTCCATACTGCAGCCGGTGGGGAGCATGGCGTGATCTCGCTGAGGCATCGGGCTCAGAGACTGTTCGCTGTGAGAACTTCAGGGATCACTGTACCAACAGGGAAACTGAGGCCCGGAGGAGTAAAGGATAAAACACATAGAAGGCCGTGGGGGACATCCTGCCACCACCAAGGTCGTTTCCTCTGCCCCCCATCTTGTCCCTTCAGCTCTTCTGTGTGTGCTGGCGTGGGTACCATCCACTGTGCCCTCTTTTCCTTCCTTGGTGGGCATCCTTGCTCACATTGGCCTTCATCCCCACTCCTAGGACCCCTGTGACTGCCTCCCCATAGGTGCTTTTGGTCCACCCACCTCTCTGCAGCCAGGGTGACCTTCCTGGATCTCAAGTCAAACCCCATTCCTTTCCAGCCTAAAGCCCACCGTGGCACCCCGCCTGCAAGGTCCACTGCAGTGGGTCCCACCTCCCTCACTCCGTACCCTCACCCAGTTGTCACCGAGCACACGAAAACTGCAAAAGCCCCAAGTCCCCAGCCAGTGATGCTGTTTCTTCCTCATATACTGAGCCCCCTGCGCCCGATGGCCCGTCTCAGAGCCCAGCTCACATCCTCCTCCCCTCCTCTCCCTGAGCCTGCGCACTGACCTTTATCTGACACGGCAGGTGCAGTCACTTCTTAGTGCTGCTGTAACAAAATGCCACAAACCCGGAGGCTTAACGACAGCCCAAGTTTATTCTCACACAGCTCTGGAGGCCAGAAGCCCGAAGTCAGTCTCGCTGGGCTAACATCGCGGTGGCCGCAGGGCCGCTTCCATCTGGAGGCTCATATTTAGCCCACCTATTCAGGCCACTATTCAGTAGGGGGGGTTCAATCCAGGCTCTCAGAGCGTAAGAAGGGGGATGAGGTCTTTATTTTCCTGAGCCTAACTGACCTTTATCGAGGTACCGCAGCGTGTATTGTTTTTCCACACCACCAAATAATTCTCCATTTCTCAGCGGACACTGACGGGATGCCCAGAAAATTTAACTCAGTTCTGACACTATCTACCTGGAGATGGTATCAAATCCCACAGGTTAAGGTCTCAGTCTTACAAGACTGCCTCCCCGCCTACTTCAGACGCCAATTACAAGTCCCAGGTTACCACCTGTGCTTCTGACCGGCTGGCTATAGATCAGAGGTAGCTACAACCCCTCTGCAGGTTTGATCAATTTGCTAGAGCAGCTCACAGAATGCAGAGAAACATTTACTTACATCCACCAGTTTATTATAAAAGGATGTCATTTAGGAACAGCCAGATGGAAGAGATGCACAGGGCAAGGCATGTGGGAAGGGCACGGAGCTTCCATACCTTCTCAGCACGCCACTCTCCCCAAATCTCCATGTGTTCACCAACCCAGAAGCCCATCCACTCTGGTTTTTCAAGAGTTTTTATGGAGCTTAATCGGTAGCCCTTCCCCCACTTCGCAGAGGTCAGTAGGTGGGTCTGGAGGTTCCAACCCTCTAATCACTTGGTTTTTCTGGTGACCAGCCCCATCCTGAGGCTGTCTACAGCCCTACCCTAAGTCATCTCATTAGCCTACACTCAGGTGTGCTCAAAAGAGACTCCTAATACTCAGGAAATTCCAAGGGTTTTAGGAGCTCTGTGCCAGAAATGGGCAACAAAGACCATGTATACATATTTTTACAACACTGGCACACCAGCCAAGGTTGTCAGCAAGAAGTTGACCGTGGACTGCCCAAAAGACACAAGAGAACTGTTAAGTAGAGCTGTTTCCTAGGCCTCTGGCAGTAAAGGAGAATCCACCCTCACAGGCTGTGCCCAAAATGGGGCAGTCACAGAAGAGCACAGATAGGACGTTCAGGCCTGCTCCTGCTTAAAGCCGGCAGGGAAGTGGTTGGGATTGGGGGAAATTTACAGTTTTCGACTGCAGAGCGCAGGGATGTGAGGATCTTGAAGTGAGCCCTGATGATCTGCTTGTGAGTAGACAGTTCACAAGCAAGCAGTCTTAGCAGACAGTCTTAGCATTCCTGGAGCAAGTAACTAAGTCATTTTTGCTTGGTCTCTCGGTTGACACAGGGACCGGAAATCCTCTTAGTTTGCTCACCTCACAAACGACTTCAGCTGCATAAGGTCACCGCCTCCCTACTGGGCCCTGCTGCTCCCTGACAGGGGCTGCAGAGAGCAGAGACACCCCTCAGGCGTGGTTCCACTGCAGGGATCCGCCCGCCCAGGCTGCGAGGGCCCCCAGCTTGTGGTTTGTCTGACAGGGCTCACTGAGGCTGTCCCTCGGAGGCTCTGGTTCTTCCCACTCCAGCCCTCAGGGCCCACAATGCCAGTCTGTCCTGCCAGCTCATCAGGGAAGCCACAGGCAGTGCCAGGGGCCCTTCCTGAGACAACATCTTCAGTGACTACTAGGACAGGGGGAGGGCTGGTGCCTGTGATGGGACGGCTGGGCCTGCCCAAGGCTGGACAGTGTGAGAGGGGGCCTCCCACCTCAGCCCTTGCTGTGGGGCAGGGGGAGGGGGTGAGGTGCTGGGGAAGCCAGGCCCTGGAGGGGGTCGTGGAGGAGCAGAATGGAAACAACAGCCCTGCAGGACTGGGACTAGCAGAGGCCTCGCTGGGAAGAGCTGGAAGACACCCAAATAGGAAACAGCACAGGGGCTCTGGCTCCTCGAACCTGAGCCTTAGGGTGGGCAGGGAGCAGACAGAGCCCTGCTGGGAAGGCCTGATGTCTGGGCCCACTTTCTTATTCCACCTCTAATTAGCTGTGTGGCCTTGGACAAGACAGCACCCAGGAATGCTCAGGTGGGAAGGGACTGTTAAGAGAATTGAGCTCTCCTGGGTGCACACTGAAACCACATGGAGACTTTAAAATGCAGATGTCAGGGCCCCACCCCAGAAAGTCTGGCTTAATTCACTTGGGGGGACAAGGCCTCAGCATCTGTAGTTTTGAAAAGCTTCCCAGGTGGCTTTCCTGTGCACCTGGACTGAGAAGCAGCACGTCCTTCAATCTACAACTTTCGGTGTTGATACCCCTGGGTGTGGTATCACACCTTTCAGAATCAGACAGGCCTGGGTTCAAATCCCAGCTCTGCCATTTACTAGCTGTGGAGGGTGACCTTGTCTGACCTTGGCTCCAAACACTGGGGCCCCTTCCTGGCTGTTAGTACTTTGAGTAACTTAACTGTCAGCTTACTCAACCTCTCTGAGCCTCAACTTCCTCATCCACAAAGTGAAAGCAACACCTTTTTCACTTGATATCCGGCAACAAGGAGAATGAGACTCGGAGATGTCAACTCACTCCCTTGGGGCACTGGTGACTGTATCAGAGCCGGGAGCACCCAGGTGATCGATTTGTCTGTGAGCCACCTTCTCCTGGAAGCTCACTGTCACTCACTTGCCCACTTTGGGGAGTGGGAAGGGGAGGGCTAGACCCTCATCTATTTGAGGAAAGCCCTGAGCTTATGAAACACACCAGCTCCTGATTTCCAAATAGACTTTTTGGTTTTAAACTTTCTTTTTGTTATGAATATCGGTAGAAAATGTGGGGAAAAAATTCAGAAAATTATAGAAAAGCAAAAGAAAGAAAGAAAGAAAGAAAGAAAGAAGAAAGAAAGAAAGAAAGAAAGAAAGAAAGGAAAGAAAAGAAAAAGAAAAAACAAAATAACAAAAACAAAACACCCAAAGTACCAAATATATGGTCAGTCAAGTTTTTGCTTTGGCATATTGCTTTTAAGTTTCTTTCTTTGCAATTTTCTTGGCAGACTTGAGTTTATAACATTAAGATAATTTTGTATAATATATATTTATTTGTATTTTGAGTATTTATATTTATGAGTATTTTCTCACATCATTAAATTTTTTTTTGCAAACATCTTTTTTTTAAGGCCTCATAATAGTCCTTCCTCTGAGGGGCCCTAGAGTCATAACTATTGCCCTGCTGTGGAACAGTTTCCATTTTCCCAATTATAAGAACTGTCGTGAGGTACATTTTCTAACGTAAATCTTTCCTTACACATCTGTGCCTATTTCCTTAGGACACATTCCTAGAAGAGAAATTGCTGGGTGAAAGGAAACAAGCATTTCTAAGCTACAGATTCTCAAGTTGCTCTCCAGACGGATTTACCAGTTCACGCCCCAGTGTCCCACCTGACACGGGGCATCGCCGAATATGAGGATGCTTTGCAGCTTAATAGTTATTTCTTTGATTTCTCATGAAGGTTAGCATCTTTCTCCATATGCTTCCTGTCATTTGCTAACGGAGAATTCAAAGCCTCTAACCCAAGGCCAGGGTCACACAGGGTGTGAAGGGGACATTCTAGCCCCCAGCTTTCCTCCATTGTGGGGATCTGCCAGTGTGAGAGTCAACAGTTCTACAGCCCCTGCCTCCCCCAAAGCCCAGGCCTGACTCTGCGTGTGCTGTGACAGGGAGTTTGGAATAAGAGGGCAGGGTTGTTTCTCCAGGAACCTGGACAAATGTCCCAGCCTGAGCAATGGCAGTCATGGGTCTTAGAACTGGAACGCTTTTCCTGCTAGGACGGAGCAGAGGCAGGGGCCGGGGAGGAGGGTAAAGCTCTGTTCAGTCCTGGCAACCACATTCTCTGGGGGGAACTCCCTGGTTTCCAGGTGGGCATCTCCTGAGGGTTTTGCTTGGGGCCCTCGGCAGAACTCAGCCGAGATTCCTGCTCAGGATTGCCCCCACCTGCTCCCGGTCCTGAAGCATGAATCCCTGGATGGTCCTTCCAACAGTTGCCTCTGAGTCCAGTCCCCTTGGCCTCCCAGCTGCTCACCCCAGTTCCCCAAATGGGACCAACGGCACCACCTACTGGCAAAGTTAAAATCTGTGTTACTTGCCTCTTCTCCCTCCTTCTCCCCATATCCCAATAGTACCAGGACCTGACCAGTCCACCTGCTGAGCTTCTTCTGACCATCACTGCCTCTCCAGCCTGTCACTGCCATGCTCACCTTCCCACTGGACTACTGCACAGCCACCAACTTCCTCTCCCCACATCCTTCTTGTCCCCTGTAATCCTTTCTCCCTTAGGAAATCAGAGGGACCTTTCTAGGATTCCAGTGTGATCTAGCCATCCCCTGCTTATAACCCTCAATGGCTCCCCGTTCCTCTTAGGAAATATCCAAACCTCCTTCCATGGCTTGTAAGATCCTGAGTGGCCTGGCCCCTGCCCTGGTCTCTCTCCTCATCTCTGACAGCTCCCCTCACCTGCAATCCTCACTGTACCACGTATAGGGCATGAAAGTGCCAGGAGCTCTCTCACTTTTTCGCCTTTGCCCGGGCTGCTTCCTCTGCCCCTTTGCTGGACTCACTCCTACTAACACTTCAAAACTCTGCTAAACATCACATCCTCCAAGAAGCCTTCACCCTCCTATTAGTTTCTTGTGGCTGCTGTAACAAATGATCACAAACTGAGTGTCTTAAAAGGATTCAAATTTACTCTTACAGTTCTGGGGACCGTAAGTCCAAAATGAGTCTCACGGGGTCAAATCAAGGTATTGGCAGGGGTGCACTCCTCCTGGAAGGTTCAGGGGAGAATCTGATCTTTGCCTTTTTCAGCTTCTGAGGCTGCCTGCATTCCTTGCTTCGTGGCCACTTCCTCCCATCATTCCAGCCTCTCTTGTTTCCATCATCTGTCTCTTCTCTCTCTCTGACCCTCCTGCCTCCCTCTTATAAGGACCCTTGTGATTACATTGGTTCCACCCAGATAATCCAGGATAACCTTCCCGTCTCAAGATCTTTGATTTAATCACATCTGTAAAGTCTCTTTTGCAACATAAGGTAATGTTCACAGGTTCTGGGGATTAGGACACAGACGTCTTTGGGGGGGGAACCATTATTCAGCCTACCACACCATCCCCTCTCCCTCAGTTATGGTTGAGATGCATTTCTTCTGTGCTTACACAGCTCTCTGAGATCTCCTCTTTACTGGAGTACATCTCCCTCTATGCAATTCTCCCCTCTCTTGTCTGACTGCCCTGCTAGGCTGAGCTGCAGTGACTGGGCTGTCCTATGTGCCCCTATGTTCCAGGGCCTGGCACCGTGCCTGGCGTGTAAGCAGTGCTCCCTGAATGTTTGTCAAGTGAATGAATGGCAACCTCTCTGCTTCTTCAGTCACCCGAAGGCTGGCGGCAGGAAGCCCAGCTCGTGGGCAGTCTCTGTAACTACCCAGCACCACGGTTGGGCTGCAAGCGTCCCTCTTCCCTGCTCTCTGCCGCTCAGGGGCAGAGACCCCAGCCAGCCCACCAAGTTGTGAGATCTGCTTAAGCAAAAGTCTGGAGGTAAGACCAACGATATTGTAATCAGAGAGGCTGACAATTTGGGGTGGCTGAAGCCTGAGATTCTGTGAAAAGGAATGGAGGAGGAGGCTAGAAATGAGGCCGGAAAGGGTCCTTATCATGTTTGGGGTGCCTCAAATGTGTGCAGGAGGCTGTCTTCCATGGGGAGGAGGTGGTTCCAGCCAGCTGGTGCTAAAAAGACTGGAGACTCATGAGCACACACACTCTGCACACAGCCTCCCTCTGATGGGGCTGTCACCGAGGCAACAGATGAAGCTGGTTGCCCAGCAACAAGACCCTGCCTCCCCCATCCCTCCTATGGCCATTTCTGCCCCTTGGGAGCTTTGAGCCCTTTCTAGATTGCTCCAGTGTTTAGATGGGGCCAGATTCCCTCTGTGTCCAAATGCCAAGAGTAACAGATGAAAGGGCTGTTTTGCGGTGGTTGGGGTCAGGGCCGTGGATTCAGCGTCAGGAGAGAGGAGAACCGAGGTGGCCTAGCTGAGGAGGGGAACAAGGAAGTGTTTCAGCCTCTCTCTTTCCTGGGTGTTTTTCCTTTTCCATTTTACTAAAGTGAAGCAGGAAGAGCACCAGCCTGGGAGTCAGGAGAACTGGTGCCGTGGCCTGGATCTGCCTCTCGCCTGCTGAGTGTTTCGAGCAAAGGACGTTTTCTCCCTCCTTCTCAGTTTCTGCATCTGTGACAGGAGGGTTTGGGCAAGCTGATCGCCAAGGCCCCTTCTGGGCCTGACATTCTGTGATTCCAGAACCTCAGGGGCAGAGATGGACAAGACACCAGACCCCAGGTTCCAGCCAGGGGTCTGTCCCACCCTACCCCACTAACCCTGCAGCCTCTGGTCTTGGTCTATGGGGAGAGTGGGAAGGAGGGCCATTTGGCTCTGAGCATCACATTGATGAAGGGCCCTAAATCCAGACTTCAGATGTCACACCAAAGAAGGTTCTAGTCACTCTCATGTTTCATAAGTGAAAAGTACTCATAAGCATTTAAAATAAGCTGCAGTCTTTGTAAATCTAGTTGCCATTTTTCATTTTTCAAATATACCTCACTCTAAAGAAATGAAAACAGCCCAGGTGTCCGTCTACCTGCGAGGGTCCTAGCTCGCCAGTTCCAGGGGGCTAGCTGCTCAGTGGCCCTTCCAGGGGATCAGGGGATCTGGGGGTCTGGGAGGCCTGGAGATGATGTGGGACCTTCAGAGGGAGAGATGTGGCTGGTCAAGGGCCAGGTCTGTGGGGGGCAGTAGGGGAGCTGAGTGTTGAGGAGAAATTGAGGCTGAGAAGGCGGAGCTGGGGGAGGGGCTGCCCAGACACCCACTTATCCCTCTGCTCCCAAAGCTGGGAGCGATACTACCTTACGCACAGTCCACGTGGGGATCTGGGGACTAAGGAGCTCCAAGATACAAGCCACCCCTAGTGCCAGGCTGCACCTTGAGCCTGCACTGAGGATGCCTAGGGGTCACTCTCTGGGTCTACTGATGCCCAGCACACTGAGAGTGAGGACTGGGGTGGACTGGGCTGGGGGTTGGGCACTCACACTGAATGCGGCCCTAGAGCATCCTGACTCTGCGCCCTTTGAGCTGCCTCTCTTTGGGGTCATGCCTTAGCTGCTCCCAGCTGCATCCTCCCCACCCACCTTGGCTGATGGTGAGTGGGGAACCCCGTTCAGGGTCACTGAATGGGTGGATACCCTGGGCCCCCTTCCCCTGGAGAGTCAGGAGCCTCCTCTCCACCTAGACACACACCCAGCACGGCTGTGGGAAGCCGATCATCGCAACCTCTTCGAGCAGGCTCTGCCCACCAAACAGCCCACACTTGTGGTGGAGGCGGCAGCCTGCAGGTGGGAGAGAGATGGGAAGTATAAGGAGAGTAAAGTGTCTCCCTCTGGGATGCATGTGGCCTGGGTTCAATCCCTGGCTCTGTCATGACTGCAGGAAAGCAGCATGCCCTCTTTAGTCTCAGGGTCCCCCTCCGGAAAAGCTGGACTCTCCAGAACCCCTTCCATCTCAAATGTCCTCTGGCTCCAGAGGGTCCTCCCCTGTCTGCTGGAGAAAGCCTTCCCCCGGAGCGACTGGGAGATTTGTTCTGAGACAGCACCACCTGCTGGCCATTCTGGGAATGATGCCCATCCTTTCTCAGGTGACCCTAGAATCCCAGAACTCAGTGGTGTCAAAATGTACCCGTTGAGCCTTACTTTGCACCTGGAACATTTCATTAAAAGTTTACAGCAAATTGTACTAGATAGGTGCTATTGTGTTCCAATTTTATAGATTATGCAACTGAACTTTAGAGAGGTTAAATAATTTGCCTAAGGTGGTCTGAGGTGGGGCTGAAATTCAATGCTGCCATTCTGACTCCATAGCCCCTCACATCACCAAGTAGCCCCCATGACAGGCAGGTTTCAGAGGAGTCCTGAAGCCCAGGCAGAGTGACTTGCCAAGGCCACATAGCAAGTCAATGGCAAAGCTGGGAGAAAATCTAAATCAACTAGAGGGAGCCTTACACCAAGCTTGCTTCTGGGGCTCGTCTGAGCAACGCTGCATTTTCATGTGGCAAAATGAAGTAGCTTCAAATCTGCCTCAGGCAAGGAGGTTTCTCTATAGAGAACTCTCAGCTTCAAGCACACCTGGGGCCTGGCATCTCTCCTCTCCACCTCTTGGCCGGCTCTACTTTCTTCCAGGCCTGGAAAATCTACCAAGTGTAGTTTGCACCCTCCAGGAAGCAGGAAGCATAGCAGGACTGAGAGAAGCTAAGTGACTTGCCCGTGGTCACCAGCAGTTTCGTGGAGGAGCTGGGGCTGCAGTGGAGTGACCCAATTGCCACGTGACCCAAAAGCTCAGGGCCTTTCCCATTCTGTCCTCCCTGTGGCCCCTCCCCCCTGCCCCACAGAAGGCTCGAGCTGGTTCTGCCAGAGGCTAGCCAAGGGCCAGAGTGGAAGCAGGAGGGAAGGAGCTGGAAGTCTTTGCTCAAGACAGCAGGAGGTTTTGGTGCCACAAGAGCAGACACATGAAACAACCCACCAATAAAAAGGAGAAAAAAAAACAAGCATGTGAAGTCCAGCTCTAAAATGCCAGGAAGGAAGATTGACAGATTAAAAACTGCTAAACCAAACTCTCAGAGAGCTGTACACTACACAGCAAGATGCCCTCAGTGGTGCGATGTCACTGATGTCACTGGCCACCTCGAGGGACAGTGTAGACAGATACATACACAACAGAAGGTAATATACCAACATACTGACAGTGTTATTTCTGGGTAGTAGGGCTAGAAGTGATTTTTCATCTCCTTGCTTATATGTATTTTCTACTTTTTCTGCAAATAATCTGTATTGCTCTTGTAATAGAAAAAATTATCTGCAAAAAAAGAAAGAAAGAAGGAGGGTATCTATGATTTGGGGAAGAGGAGGAAGAATTCCTTAAACTATAAAAATCATAAATGAATAAAGAAAAGATTAGTAAGTTAGACTAAAGATATTTGCCATTCATATAACAGACAAGGGATTAGGATATGATGTAGGAAGAGCCCCTATCAAGCATAAGAAAAAGATAAATAAATCAAGATAAAAATGGGCTAAGAATATGAAAAGCAATTTGCAGAAGAGGACATCCAAGTCATTGATAACTACATGAAAAGGTGTTCACCCTCACTTGTTGTACCACTGCTCATTCATCATACTGGCAAAAATGGCAAAGTCTGAAAAGCATTGAGTGTTGGTAAAGAGGGAGACACATGAACACTCTCGTGTGCTGCTAGAAGGAGTGTAAATTAGACCAACTTGGAAAGCAATTTGGCAACTGTGATAAATTTGAGAGTACTCACAGCAGCTTCATTTTGACATGTATCCCTAGAGAAATGCTCACATATATGTCCAGGGAGATGTACATGCAGTGGTGGTGCCGGAGCTGACTTGTACCAGCTCACGAGATGGATTGTGTCAACTCTTCCCAACTCTGCATTCAGTGACGTCACATCAGTAGCTTGAAATCAGTCATGGTGAGATTATTTATACCCTGGAAATTAACGAACACTACAGACCAGGGCTCTTTTTTACAGAAAGCTGATGGTTAAACATTTACCAGTACACCACTGCAAAGATGCTCTTTGCAGCTCTGATTTTAATAGAAAGACATTGGCTAATCCACATGTCCATTAACAGAAGAGACGAATAAAATGTGGTATACTTATTCTATAAAATAGTGTACAGACATTAAAAGCAAAGAATTAGATTTATATATCAACAAGGACGGACCTAAAAATCACACTGTTAAAAAAAAGGTGGCTGAAATGTTTAGTAGGATGCTATGTAAATTAAAAATGATAATTAATACTATTTACGTAACGTATGTCTGTATTTTAAATTGACTGGAAGAATAAACACCAGATTCATTGTGGTAGCTGCCTTTGGGGAGAGGAAGGTGAGAAGAAGGAGATAGGGGGCTTTATGTGAGGTGTTTTATTTCTTTTATTTACTAAAATAGTTCTGACAAAATATTAATGACTATCATTATAGATGGTAGAGTTGCACATATTTGTGATGGTCTCTATTTTCTGTATTTTTAAAATAAAGGGAGCAGTGCTATGAACTTTCTTGCTCTATCTGTGGTTACTGGGTGCAGTTGATTCACATGAACTCGCTTTATGAGGAGGCATAATTCCAGGAGTACTTGGGCTCCTCTAGCTGATTGTCTTTATCAATCCTGTAGCTAATAAAGTTGTCCTCTTTGCACTGGCTGCCAGGAAGCTCAGCAGCAGATATCTGGCCTATCTCTAGCAACTGTACTGGATCTCCCAGTTTGCATTTACCTCATTCCTTATTTTATCTTCTCTTTCTTACCATTACTTCCCCTTTGTTGTGATTTCTCTTATTTTTCAAATCCATCAGATATATAAGATGTGATCCAACCTGAGAGAAACTATCCTGATTGCTTACCTAAAACATTAGCTAGTATTTGTAGCTTTTTTTTTTGTCCTGGCCTAAAGGACCGGGCGTGGACAGAGGGCAAATACTAGCTAAGGTCAAGGCTAAAGTCAGTGGAAGAAAAGGTCAGCATAAGACCAGCAAGGGGCAGGACCAAGGCAGGATCAAGAGCATAACAAGGCAACATTTGTTCATTCATTCATTCATTCATTCATTCATTTTCATTCACTAAGTAACTGTTGAGCACCAGGCACTGGGTCAGAGGCAGGCAGGCTGCGAGAGAAGAAAAAAAATGCACTGTGTTGGGCAGTGAAGACAGGCCAGGTAGGAGACGAGCAGCAGCTGCTGGTGGCCCACTTAGACCCCCAGGCTCTAGAATTACCAAAACCCAACACAGAGGGGCAGAGGATCTGGGCTGGAGGCGGCAGACTGTTCCCACTTTGACAGGACTCCATGCAGGTCCCTGAACACCTTGGAAGTCTGGAAGTCCTTGGGGTAGCTGAGCCAGGATTCAATTTACAGAAAGTCGCTCTACACACACACACACACACACACACACACACACACACACACACACACA
>NW_021703778.1:71158491-71172369 GCF_005190385.1 Monodon monoceros | reverse complement strand
CACACACACACACACACACACACACACACACACACACACACACACACTGCAATTAGATGACAGAATCTTACACCGAGTTCAGGGAAGTCTAGCAGCAAGTCACTCGTCTCTAGATGTGTTTCTTTTCTTTTAAGATTTAATTTTGTTTATGTTTGGCTGTGTTGGGTTTTCGTTGCTGTGCACAGGCTTTCTCTAGTTGTGGCCAGTGGGGGCTACCCTTCCTTGTGGTGTGTGGGCTTCTTGCGGTGGCTTCTCTTGTTGCAGAGCACGGGCTCTAGGCACGCGGGCTTGAGTAGCTGTGGCACGCAGGCTCAGTAGTTGTGGCACGCAGGCTCAGTAGTTGTGGTGCACGGGCTTAGTTGCTCTGCAGCATGTGGGATCTTCCCGGACCAGGGCTCAAACCCATGTCCCCTGCATTGGCAGGCGGATTCTTAACCACTGCGCCACAGGGAAGCCCTCTAGATAGGTTTCTTCAATGGCAAGGAACACTACAATTCCTTGTCTGGTCAACCTCCAGACAGAAAATGTGAAGGGGGAGGAGTGGAATATAATGGACAATCAACAAGACAGTGGTTCTATATTCAGGAAACAGCCTCGAGCCCATTTTTCACCTGGAGAACCGAGGGTGGCCAACACAGTTCCTGTTGGAATTTTGCCCTGGAAAATGAGTGACACAAGCTGGCAAGAGAGGAACAGCAGAGTGGGGTGAGGTCTGGGTGTTTAGGAGGCCCCGTGCTGAGGAAATGGGACCTTTCTGGAGGAAATGCCAAGCCTCTGAGTGGCCGCTGGCCCTCACAGGCTTTCTGGGCGCGGGCACAGCTGTCGTCACTTTCTGCAGCACGACCTTGGGCTGGGGGCTGGGGATGTCTGGGCCTGAGCCCAGGAGGCAACCTCAGCTCCCGCCGTCCACCCCCCTGGGGGGCCCACAGCCTCCCAGACAGGCCTCATTGACCCTGGATCTTTACCCTACTGACCTGGACGATGGATTTCTCTCTCCTGAAAAAGGAATGTTTCTGCCAGGACCAAAGGAATGGGAAACCTCTTTGGCTCCTTCAAGGGCTTCCCTGGCTGCTACTCTGTCCCCTTTCCCAGGATTACCACCCTTCCTACCCTGGTCCAGGCAGGGCTCCAAGGGGAGGAAGGAGAGAGTCTGGTTGGGGAGCAGTGGGTCTCAACCTCAGAGAGCTTCTGGGCTGGTGGGAGAGGCCAGTGGCGAAACCCCATTCTTTATCTCACGAACTTTAAAATGTGGGGAGCGGGCTTCCCTGGTGGCGCAGTGGTTGAGAGTCCGCCTGCCGATGCAGGGGACACAGGTTCGTGCCCCGGTCCGGGAGGATCCCACAGGCCGCGGAGTGGCTGGGCCCATGAGCCGTGGCCGCTGAGCCTGTGCGTCCGGAGCCTGTGCTCTGCAGTGGGAGAGGCCACGGCAGTGAGAGGCCCGCATACCACCAAAAAAAAAAAAATGTGGGGAGTGACCATGCCCAGACAGGCAATGCAATTCAATTCATGATTCAATTCACAGGATTGAATTTACTACCTCATGGCTGCCAGGGACTGGGCTGGGTGCAATAGGGAGGCCACAGACTTTGGAGTCATATAAACCCCAGACCTAACATTTATAGCAGCAAATGCCTTTATATATCAATGCAGTGAAAAAGTGAAAATAAATGAACTAAGCCCCTAGATTGAAAAGCTAGGGGAAAATCCATGAAGGCTCAGGGTCTTCATTTATTCGCACCTTCCTCATTGACTGGATACTCTGCATGTGCTGGGCATCATGATTTTATTTATCATAATAACTCCTTCAAACCTCAGAGTCCCACGAAGGAGGAGCTATTATTTCCACCATTTCATAGATGCAGAAAATGAGGCACAGAAAGGTCACTACTAGTCAGTGACTTGACTCCATTGCTTGACTCCTGCAGTGAGCAGGGCCTGGGGCCAGGCACCAGAGGGAGCACGGAGATGTCACTGTGCCATTCCCATCCTCTTAAGAATTTAGGGTCAATTTGGGGTGTGGTGCCCTTCCCCAGGCCACCTTGGGAGCCCCGCTCAGGTGCTGTCCCCCAGACAGAAGGTCATTCCTTGTTCTCTGCTCCTACTGCAGGGCCTGGACTGAGTCCTAGGCTTCTCTGCATCCCCAGCAACTAGCTCAGAGCCTGGCAAAAATGAGGGGCTCAGCACACAGGTGCCGGGTAGGTGGGTCCATGGATGAAATAAATGATGCTTAGTGCCATTGGTCACTGGTGACACACACACACACACACACACACACACCACTGCATATTGTTACATGCTGTCCTGCAATTGCTCCACCCAGTAACCCTCTAAGGGAGGTACTGAGGCAGGAGATAGATGGGCTCCAGGTTAGACATTTACAGCCAGCCTCCTGTTTACACTTCCAGATAAACATAACAACAGGAACAGAGTAAACAGCTGGACTCTGCCTCCAGTGGACTCTTTAAGATAATAGCAGTGGCAGGGGCAGAGAAGAGCTGAGCCCTGCCCAGATGGGAGATGAAGAGACCACATATTTCTCTTTCTCGAGGTCAAGGAGACCTTCCCGACTACACATGCACAGAAAGACTCCTTGGGGGTCAAAAAGGGAGGAGGCGCCACCCCATAGTATGTGATGTCAACTTACCCATAGGCCTCTTCGCTAGAATCCATCTTGGCTAAGAGATGCCTGCGCACGCATGGGAGGACCCAGAGATATACCAAATATGGACTAGAGCCAGGCAATGCGATATGACTGGCCAGAGGAAACACGGAAAAAATGCCCCATTTAAGTGATCCAAACTACCATGGGGGTGTGGCTCTCTCTCTGATCTCGCCCGTGTGAGTCTATCCATGTGTACCCTCTTTCCTCCTAATAAACACTTCACTTGTTTCCCTACTTTCCGTCTTTGTGGGAATTTATTTCAATGAATGCCAACAGGCCAACAGGCCAGGGCCTTGTCACTGGCCACTGGCCCTGTTGGTCTAGTGGCAAGGTTCAATGCTCTCACTGCCACAGCCTGACTTCAATCTCTGGCTGATAAACCAAAATCTTGCTTCAAGCCGCTGCAGGCCAAGGCCACCCAAGATCAGTACCATCATGATCTCCTTTTTTACAGATGGGTAAACTGAGCCACACAGAGATACAGCCACTCTCTCAGGAGGAGGAGAGCCAGGGTGTGGATTCGCAGTCGGGGCGCCGGCGCCCCTGCTCTCAACCACCACCCTACACAGCTAGCTGTCTACAGCAGGGGGCATAAGAGCTTGGGTTGGGCTGGTGTGGACACCAGGGTGGGTTCTGAGATACCCCTTAGACAACCAGAGAAAGGGATGGGGGTATATTCCAGGAGGTAGACACGCCACGTGTTCAGCAGACTGTTCCGAATCGAGGGCTGGGGAGAGGAGCAGGGGGGATCTGGAGTTTCAGGGGGGCTTCATCCCCTTACCTGGGCAGCCAGTGAAGGCTGCTGGGCAGGGGGCCACAAAGGGGAAGCTGGGGAGACAGGACTGGCAATCACAAGCAGTGGTGGACGAGGGGAAGACGGGAGGGAACAGGGCAGGAGGACAGAGGGGAGATTTCTAGAATTGTCTTGCGGGGAGGAATGGAAGCCCTGAGCTCAGAGACAGGCACAGGGCCTGGAAAGGAGGCATAAATTCAAGAGCCATTACAAGAGATGGATCCTTGGAAGCAAATGGGAGGGTCTCTATGGGAACCACTTGACTCTGTCCCTGGGAAACTGGCCTTGCTGGCCTTCTAGTAGCATTTTTAGTATTCCCTCAAGCCCCTGGGGTGAGAGACAAGGGAGGGGAGAGGGTGGTAAGGTGGGGGTGGGGACCCACCAGCCTCCCGAATGCTTTTAGCGTCTGTGTCTCTGCAACGTCAGGAATGGGCTCAGACACCAAGATAAACAACTTGTTGACCTGGCCCAGCCTGAGAATGATGCTGGTAGTGACTGTGAATCAGCCCCAGGCTCGGGTCCAGGAGCAAGAGACGTTTCCCTGCGGGGGGGAGGGAGCAAGCCAGCCACTCTTCTGGAAATTTCCACACATTATTCCCCTTTTAGAGGAGAGAAAGCTGAGGGCTACAGAAAGGACATGACTTGTTCAAGGTCACATGGCAGCAGCAGAGCCAGTGCTGGAAAATGCCTCCGTCGAAACTAAGCCCAGGGTTACTGTGATTGTGGGTGCTCCCGATTCACAACGCCTCCCCTACTGCAAGCCTTCCTGAGCTATCTCCACCTGGCCAGCCTGATGCTTTTCAGATCTGCACTGCCCTGGTAGTTCAGAGTTTCCTCTGTTCTGCAATAAACTCTGACAACCCAGCAGAAGTCTGGAACAAGGCATTTCTTGTTAAATATTCCGGGTAGCGGAGCATCACTCAACAAATCACATATCGATACTGACTGCTGATTATCAAAGAAGGAGCTACACAATATGTGAGTGGGCACTGGGGTTGCTGGAAAATATTCCCATTTCCCTCCTTCTTGGCACGTGGTAGGACTGAACGTCTCTGCTCTCTTTGGGAATTAAGTGAAGCCATATGACTTGCCCTGACCTATAAAATGTGAGCTGAAGTAATGTATGACCCTCTTGGGAAGCTTGAAGAGCCAGTGTACAATTTTGGCAGTGTCCCCCTTCCTGCTCGGCAACTGTGAAAGCAAGTGTTGAGCTGGAGCCTGGGGTGGCCTGGTTGCTGGGTGACTACCATGAGCGAGGTCCCCTTCCTACTGGACATGAAGTGTGAGCCAGAAATCAAGTCTTGTTCATCTGGGGGTTGCTGTTAGCATGGTTTAGCCTATCCTATCCTGACAGGAATTTGTATTTGAAAGTGGGGTGCTGTTGAAATAAACAAAAAACAAAAATACGTGGCATACTCTTAAGAGTTCCACGGCAGACAGTGAGAAAACTGATGTTGGAGGCTGGAAAGATGGTGACCCATGCAGTGGAGAAGCATTAGGTAAAACAACTGGCTGCGGTTACTTGGAACGTAGCCTAGGGAAAGAAGTTTGAAGACAGAAAGCTAATAGCGTAATTTGCTTAATGTTGGCTGCATTTGGCAAGGCACTGCAAAGAAGTGATAAGCTCAGATATTATGTGGTTAAGGATGGGTCAGCCTAATACATGGGCGCACATGGTAGGATGGGATCTGGAACATTTGGGGTCTTCCACCTCCAGCCAAGAGGAAGTAAAGGACTGGATTTACTGGCTTACCTGAAACAACTAAACATATGAAACAATGGTTTTCAAGACACTGGACCTCAGTCAACAAAGGACAGGGATCCCCAAACACAACAAACAAATAAGATGGCTGCCTCATCATGCTGCCTTGAGTTTCCCAGCCACAGTGCAGGGTGAAGGAACACAGGCAGATCCTGGCAGACTCCCTGAGGTGAGGAGACAGAACTGAATCTAGGGAGACCAAGGCAGCTAGAACTTACAGGGCACAGTGCTGGAGAGGAGAGAGCCACACAGAGAAAGGACTGCAAAGATCCACAGAGAGTCCCCCTCAAGTCTTTAGCAGAGTACTGAGAAGCACACTGTATGCAAGGAGACTACCTGAGCCAGAGGAAGAAGCACCTGAAAGGATTAGAGGTGCAGAAGCTCACATAGGGCCAGGAATAGTACTTGTTATCCAGTCAGACTGAACAACGTCACAAATCACAGAGCATTGGGCAAAGTACTCAGAGGGTCTTGCTTCAGTGGTGGGGGATAGTTAGCTCTAAAGGATGTTATTTGGGGACTTCCCTAGTGGTCCAGTGGTTAAGACTCCACGCTTGCACTACAGGGGGTGCGGGTTCGATCCCTGGTTGGGGAACTAAGATCCCACATGCCACGTGGCATGGCCATAAAACCATTTTTTTTTACATGATGTTGTTTTGATGAAACTAAACCACCATGGCAATATGATTATGGTATTGACTGCGCTGATGTAGATTCTTTTAGGTTCAGCATATTATTATCTTGTGCTGTGTGATGATCCAACTCCCCCATCACTTTTTCCTCTATCCAAACTACTATAAAACCTTTGTTCATTTAGCGGGTTTGACATCACTTGGTGTGAGCTCATCATCTATGTGCTATGCCTCCTTCTGTTCTAGTTTTACTACCCCTTAAAATAAAACAGTATTACTTGGTGCCAATAGGACTCTTAATTCAAATGAAAATTAGGGCCCTGAAATTACATAATGATACTTATTTATAAAATGTTAAATAGATCCCTGATCTTCAAAGTGTGGGCTGCAGAACCCTGGAGGTTGCTGAGACCTTTCAGAGGCTCTACAAAGTCAAAACTATTTTCATAATAATACTTAGACATTATTTTCCCTTTTCACTCTGTTGAAATTTACACTAATGGTGCAAAAGCAAAGGTGAGTAAAACTGCTGGTGCTTTAGCATGAATTGTGGTAGTGGCCCAGAGTGTACTAGTAGATTCTGATTGTGTTTTTCACCACCATGCACTTGCGGAAAAAAAAAGACAGTTTGACTTATGGCCTTGATGAAGCAGTAAAAATTATTCATTTTATTAAATATTGAATCTTGGCTACGTGCCTTTTTAATATTCTGACTCTGTGATAAAATGGGAAAGATGCATTAAGCAGTTCTGCTGTATGCAAACGTATGGGGGCTGCCTAGAGGACAAGGACTTGTGTGACTGGTTGAGTTGTGAGTTAAATTAGGTACATTTTTCATGGGACACCATTTTTATTTGAAAGACAAGGTACAGCTATTCAGACTTGGGTATTTGGCTGACACAATCTTGAAAATGAATGAAGTGAGCCTACCATTTCAAGAAAAATAACTGACATTGTTGCTGCCCATTATAAAATTCAAACTTCCAAGTGCAACTTAGTATTTTAGAAAATGTGTATTTGCCACTGTGAGGTTGACAGCTTCCCAATTGGTTGCAATATTAAGGAATGTTATTTTTTAATACTGTATAACGAAATGTATCAACATTTGGAAGATCTACGTAACTCAGTGAACTAATGTTTTCCAAATGATCAATGCGTGACGTTTCAAAATCATTCACAGGCAAAATATCCATTTAAAGTGCAAGGCTGACAAGTGGATTTCAGTGTAACAGAGTATAGGGAGTTCACTGATATGGTTTCAGAGTCCTCACTGCAACTAACCTTTAAGAAGCCACCACTTGTTGATCCTTGGTGCACTATCAAAGAAGAATATTTACAATCACCTTTAAAAACTATTAAAATACTCCTCTCCCCTTTTCAACTACCTATCTGTGTGAAGCAAAGTTTTCTTTTTTTTAACTTTTAAAAACAGCTTTATTGAAATATCATTGACATATAAAGATATTATTTAAGGTGTACAACCTGATGTTTTGATATACATTGTGAAAGTATCAGCACTATCAGCCCAATTAACATATCCATCACCTCAGTTACCACTGCGTGTGTGTGTGTGTGTGCGCGCGCACATGCATGTGTGGTGAGATGCAGACTTTCTTCATATACTTCAACCAAAACAACATATTACCATAGATTGACTGCAGAAGTAGATAGGAGAAGCCAGTTGTCTTCTACCATATCAAACATCAAAGATATTTCCAAAAATGTAAAACAATGCTACTTTTCCCACTTATTTTATTTGTCTTGGAAAATAGTTATTTTCATTAAAATGCATTATGTTAATATATAACAGGTTTATTGTTGTTATTTTAAAGAATTAATTAGTAAATATTTCAAAAATTTCTCCTTTTTTTAGTATGGTAATTGTGGATAGACATAGCCCATATGTGTCAGTTATCAACTTGACTCTCAGTTCCAAATTCGCCCTTCACACCTAGCTCTGCAAAAATGGAGCTGGGCCCTTCAAACAATTTTTTCTTTGCCAGCTGGCACAATGTTAAGCTTTGTCAGTAGAGGGTGCTAGAGAGACACTGCAGGAGGAATGGGTTTTCCTTTCTGGTTCCAGTGTGCTTTCTTGGTAGGCTTCTGAAGCCTGGGCTTCTGTGGTACCCAGCTCTGTTATATTGTGACTAAACTTTCTCTTTGGTCACTGAACTGTTTCCTATGTTGTAGAAACTTATGGATGTTAAGTAGTATAATACAATTCAAATACATTGCAAACGTTTCAACTTAGGCACAGAAACTGAAACATAAGAGTGTGATTCCCATTCTGTGATATAATTTTTTAAAAGGATTAATAGTTTTTCAAACCATTAATGCCTCAGGACTTTAGTTGGCTCACCTCATAGAAATGAGGACCCTCGGCCAACACTCCTTCCCTGATGAGACAAAGCGAGAACCAGATCTGTGACAACACCTAGTCCCCTCCAGGAATCCTCCTCTTTTTTGCCACTGGATCTAGGGGAGCTGGAAGACAACACAGCTTTTTTTTTTTTTTTTTATGTATGCATAAACATGTAAGTTTCTTTTCTCTAGGTAAAGATATATTCACATAGAATGAATTTGAAGACTAGGATTTAATCAAAATAGCAGACAGCAAGATCCAAGGAGGGGCCAAATCATTTGGGGCAATACAGGCTCTGACCATGCCAAGGACCAGGGAGTGCAGTCCATGAGATACGACAGCCACAAACCCCAGCAATGATGCCGGTGCCACACCCAGGACCTCCTCACAGTCACCAGTCAAGGCAGCACTCAGGACCAGCTTTTCTGAAGCTGAAATCAGCAATTCCAGAGGATACAGCATGAATCTGAAGACCTATCTCTCCCCCAAATGCCACACCTGTTCATTTTTACCTAATGAAACCAAGCATTGTTTTTAAAAAGACTAAATTATTTTATGAACTAAAAATTATTGGGGTAGATGAAATTGTAGTATTTTTTGCCTCTGCTCCTCAATGAATAGTGACTTGAAGGAGATCAGATCAATTATTGGAGAAGAAAAATAAAATTATCAATTTATCTGATTATCTGAAGGTGACATAAGTATGCATGAGACCTTGCTACCTGGGCATACTTTATTGTTCCCCTTAAATTATACCCACTCTATGAACAAGACTCTCCCCTAACCCCACATCAGACATCTGATATTCAACATATACTTATTAAATGGAAGTTACTGAACTACAACTATGTGCTCATTAGTAGGAGTTGGCAAAGATTTTCTGTACAGGGCCAGATAGTAAATATTTTAGATTTTTTAAAATTAAAAAAATTTTTTTTAATATTTTAGATTTTGCAGGCTGCATATGTTCCCTATAGCAACTACTCAATTCTGCTGTTGTATTGTAAAAGCAGCCATATGTAAATATGGTTGTGTTCCAATAAAACTTTATTTACAAAAACAAGCAGTAGGCCAGTGTGACCCATGGGTTCTAGTTTGCTAACCTCTGCTCTAAGGCATAGCAGCCAGAGTCTGCCCATGCTGTTGCCTATTACTGTCTCTGGAGACTAATGACCTCTCCTCTTCTGCCTTTCAAATATCACATGAGTGCGCCTCACAGGCAAACTAATCCAGAACCACATTGAAGGGAATTCTGGGAAATGTAGTTCTTGGCTTTCCCTCTTCAAGAGCATGGCAGTGATTATTAGTTGGCAACAGATAATCCAGTGATGATTAGTTGCCAACAGATAATCTATAAATCAAGAAGATTTATAGACCATGATGCCAGAATGACAGAAACCAAGTCTTCAGAATCATCTATCATTCGTTAGATTCAAACAATGGATTTGGCTTGCTTAAATGAGGTAGTTAAATGAATTCTCTCTCATATCATGTAGATAGGGTTGGGATGGCACACCCCAGGGTCAGGAGCCCAGGCTCCTTCAATCTCAATGCTCCATCATTCATGGCCTCCCTGCAAAAATCACTTTATCATTCAAGTGGGCTAGCTGCTGGAGCCAGGTCCACATTCCAGCCGCAGAAAGGAGGTTGGAGAGACGAAGGGCATAGCACCTCCATATATGGACATTTTCTAGAATATGTGTCTGTGTGTCACTTCTGTTTACATTTCATTGGCCAGAGCTTAGTCACAAAGACAAACCTGGATGCAAGAGAGGATGAGAATTTAGTTTTAATTTCAGGTGGCCACGTGCCCAGCTAAAAATCAGGGGGTCTATAACCAAGAAAGAAAGGAAGAACAGACATTAAAAGACAACCAGTGATCTTTGACATATCAAGGTTTCATGATGGCACTTTATAAAGACTAAGGTTCTGAAACCATACCATGTTGCTACATGCCAGGTACATACTCATGCCACATTCTTACTGGCCAAAGTTCTGAATGTTGTGCCATTATATGCCAGGATTCTGAATCACATAAGAGTCTCCTTGGCCAAAGTTCTAGAATTAGACAAGATTCTTTCAGGCCAAAATTCCAGATTCACATCAAATTCTCATAAGCCAAGATTCAGAATCACAAAGTCCAATAAACCAACCTTCCCAGATCGCAGGAGATTCTTTTGATCGAGCACCCAGAATGACATGAGACTCCTACAGAAAAAGCTTTCAGACTCATGCAAGATTCCTATAGGCCAAGGTACGGAAATCAAGATTCCAGAATTACCGTAAGTTTCTTATGGACTAGGCTTCTAGAATCAGATAATATTTTTGTAAGCAAGTTTCTGAAATAACACAGTGTTATTAACACAGTAATATTATGATAGGCAGGATCCTGGAATCAAGCATTTCTTTCAAGCCAAGTTTTCAGAATCATGCAAGTTTATTACAGCTCAAGTTTCCAGAAGCACATAAAGTTATGAAATGACATACATCATTATTAGCCAAAATTGCAAATCACATAACATTTTCACAGGCTAATGTTCCAGAATCACACAAAGTTCTTTTAAACCATTGGATCTAGAAACACACAGCACTCCTAGAGTCTAATGTTCCATAAGCCTATACAATTTTCATAGACCAAGTTTCCAGAATCATGCAGTGTCCTTAAACTACCTGAGTTCTAGAATCCCACATAATTCTTACAGATGACATTCCTGGTTTCTGGTTCCTGAATCTCCCCCTGAGCCACCATCTGAAGTTGACTGTCTGCTCCCAAGTTAGGATTCACAAAACATTACCCCCTCCGATGCAGATGGCAGGCACTCTTCCTCTTTCTAGGCACCTCCAACTGTGGCATAACCTCTAACAGATTCCAGAAGTGTTTATGTATGTGTGAGAGGCAGGAGGACCAGAGTGGTAGCATCATTAGTGTACTGAGGGTTAATAGTAATAATAACTAGAACAACATTTATTGAATGCCTACTATGTGCATCATACTAAGTTTATGATGTACTTTATCTCATTTAATCATCCCAGCAACCCTGTGATTGAATTATCATTATGACTAACATCATTGATAATTATCATCAACACCCTCACTTTATAGATGATCAAACTCAGTCTCAGAAAAGTTAGGTCACCTGTCTAAGGTCATGCAACTATGAAGTAGTAGTTTCAAAATTATAAGCCTTGTTCTTGGTTCCAGGGCCACGGGGAGATGCCTCCAGCTTTGGGGGCAGAGCATAGGAAAAGACAGTCCTACCCTTGAGATCAAAACTACCATCTTTCATTAGCAAAATGATTAAAAGGAGCCATCTACTGAAATGATCCTTCTTAGGAATGAATAGAAAGAGAAGAGCCAAGGAGACATGGGGAGGCAAGAGTCTAAATAAGGTGACCAAGATGAAGCCTTGAGTGTTCTCTCACATAACTAAGAACCATGAACCAGGACTCACTGTTCTGGCACATGTGGAAAGAACGGATGTATTGGCAAAGGGGCTGTAACCATCAGTATGTTTTCAAAGGTTAATTTAGCAGTCTTTAATCAGCAGTGACTGGGGAAAAGGGGATGCCTTCATTGGCTGGCATGAGTATTCTGGTCCAGATAAATTCCTAAGGTAGAAGAGAGTATACCGTTCAGCAGTCGTGTGTTGAGTTTCTATCATGTTCCTGGGTCTGGAGATAAAATACTATAAAAATGGATAAGGCAAAATCTTTGTCTTTAAGAAATTCCACTTGAACAGGAGGAAGAGGTGAACCAAGATCAAACCTAAGTACAGTTCCGGGGGTGCCCACACGCGCGCGCGTGCGCACGCACGCGTGTGTGTGTGCATGTATACATGCATAGAGAGGTGAGTGGAGAAGACTTCATGGAGATGGAGATGGTGGGCTGGCTCTGTAAACACAAGAAAGAAGAAGTCTGCTGGGGGTGGAACTGGCAGAGGTGTTGGCAAGCCTTGCCAGCCAGAGGACCCCACCAGACACACAGGTTCTTCAGGGAAAAGGCCACATGTGTACATGAAGAACCACGAGGAACTCTGCCTGCGCTGGACAAAGCGCTGCTGTTGGGGAGCCTAGGGAGCAGGGAGATTAGGGCCAAACTGAGCCTTGTTTGGATCTATCAATGGTTATATAAAGATACTGAATGTGCGGATCTAAGATGGGGGCTATGCCCAAGCATGCGTGGAGACTGGTAGGAAAAGATATATATTGTAAGCTGTAGAACAACCAGCAAGAAATAAAACAAGGATATATACCTAATTAGTCAATAAAGGTCCAGACAGTTTGCAAGTAAAAGGATGGAATCAGATATTCCGTGAAAACAACAAGCATAAGAAAACATGTGTGATTGTATTAGTATTGGAAGAAGTAGAGTTTAGAAAAAAGAATATTACTAGAGATAAAAATGAATATGTAGGATGGAGACCTTCAAGATGGAGGAGGAGTAAGACATGGAGATTACCTTCCTCCCCACAAATACATCAGAAATACATCTATACGTGGAACAACTCCTACAGAACGACTACTGAATGCTGGCAGAAGACCTCAGACTTCTCAAAAGGCAAGAAACTCCCCACGTACCTGGGTAGGGCAAAAGAAAAAAGAATAAAGAGAGACAAAAGAATAGGGATGGGACCTACACTTCTGGGAGGGATCTGTGAAGGAGGAAAAGTTTCCACACACTAGGAAGCCCCTTTACTAGCAGAGACGGGGGGTGGCAGGGGGGAAGCTTCGGAGCCACCAAGGAAAGCATAGCAATAGGGGTGCAGAGGGCAAAGCAGAGATATTCCCGCACAGAGGATCGGGGCCGACCAGCACTCACCAGCCTGAGAGGTTCGTCTGCTCACCCACTGGGACAGGTGCGGGCTGGGAGCTGAGGCTCCAGCTTCTTCGGAGGTCAGATCCCAGGGAGAAGACTGGCTGCGTGAACACAGCCTGAAGGGGGCTAGTGCGCCACAGCTAGCCGGGAGGGAGCCCGGGAAAAAGGCTGGAACTGCCTAAGAGGCAAGAGACCATTGTTTCTGGGTGCGCGAGGAGAGGAGATTCAGAGCACCGCCTAAACGACCTCCAGAGATGGGCGTGAGCCGCGACTACCAGCATGGACACCAGAGATGGGCATGAGATGCTAAGGCTGCTGCTGCAGCCACCAAGGAGCCTGTGTGCAAGCACAGGTCACTGTCCACACCTCCCCTCCTGGGAGTCTGCGCAGCCCGCCACTGCCAGGGTCCCGTGATCCAGGGACAACTTCCCCGAGAGAACACACGGCACGCCTCAGGCTGTTGCAACGTCACACTGGCCTCTGCTGCCGCAGGCTCGCCCCGCATCCATACCCTTCCCTCCCCCCGGCCTGAGTGAACCAGAGTCCCCGAATCAGCTGCTACTTTAACCCCATGCTGTCTGGGCAGGAACAGATGCCCTCAGGAGACGTACACACAGAGGCAGGGCCAAATTCAAAGCTGAACCCCAGGAGCTCTGTGAACAAAGAAGAGAAAGGGAAATTTCTCCTAGCAGCCTCAGGAGCAGCAGATTAATTCTCTACAATGAACTTGATGTACCTGCATCTCTGGAATACCTGAATAGACAATGAATCATCCCAAAATTCAGGTGGTGGACTTTGGGAGCAACTGTAGACTTGGGGTTTGCTTTCTGCATCTAATTTGTTTCTGGTTT
>NW_021703778.1:71104266-71158391 GCF_005190385.1 Monodon monoceros | reverse complement strand
CCCTTTTTTTTTTTTTTTTTTTTTTGCGGTACGCGGGCCTCTCACTGTTGTGGCCTCTCCCGTTGCAGAACACAGGCTCCGGACGCGCAGGCTCAGCGGCCATGGCTCACGGGCCCAGCCGCTCCAAGGCACGTGGGATCTTCCCGGACCGGGGCACGAACCCGTGTCCCCTGCATTGGCAGGTGGACTCTCAACCACTGCGCCACCAAGGAAGCCCCCTTTTTTTTAATATATAGATATATATACATTTTTTTCCTTTTTCTCTTTTTGTGAGTGTGTATGTTTCTTTGTGTGAGTTTGTCTGTATAGCTTTGATTTTACCAGTGTCCTAGGGTTTTGTCTGTCCTCTTTTTTCTTTTTTACTATAGTTTTTAGTGTTTGTGATCATTGGTGGATTTGGGTTTTGGTTTGGTTGCTCTCTTCTTGCTTTCTTTATTTCTTTTCCTTTTTTATTACTTTTTAATTTTAATTTTTAATAACTTTTTAATTTTTTATTTTAATAACTTTATTTTATCTTATTTTTTTATTTCTTTCTTTAGTTCTCCCTTTTCTTCAGAGCCGTGTGGCTAACAGGGTCTTGGTGCTCCGACCAGTGTCAGGCCTCTGCCTCTGAGGTGGGAGAGCCGAGTTCAGGACACTGGTCCACCAGAGACCTCCCAGCTCTAAGTAATATCAAACGGCGAAAGATCTCCCAGAGATCTCCATCTGAATGCTAAGACCCAGCTCCACTCAGTGACCAGCAAGCTGCAGTGCTGGACACCCCATGCCAAACAACAAGCAAGGCAGGAAAACAACCGCACCCATTAGCAGAGTGGCTGCCTAAAATCATAATAAGTTCACAGACACCCTAAAACATCACTGGACGCAGTCCTGCCTACCAGAAACACAAGATCCAGCCTCATCCACCAGAACACAGGCACCAGTCCCCTCTACCAGGAAGCCTACACCACCCACTGAACCAAGCTTAGCCACTGGGGGCAGACACCAAAAACAATAGGAACAATGAACCTGCAGTCTGCGGAAAGGAAACCCCAAACACAGTAAGTTAAGCAAAATGAGAAGAGAAATACACAGCAGATGAAGAAGCAAAGTAAAAACCCATCAGACCAAACAAATGAAGAGGAAATAAGCAGTCTACCTGAAAAAGAATTCAGAGTAATGACAGTAAAGATGATCCAAAACTTGGAAATAGAATGGAGAAAATACAAGAAACGTTTAACAAGGACCTAGAAGAACTAAAGAGCAAACAAACAATGACGAACAACACAATAAACAAAATTAAAAATTCTCTAGAAGGAATCAATAGCGGAATAACTGAGGCAGAAAAATGGATAAGTGACCTGGAATATAAAATAGTGGAATTAACTACCTCAGAGCAGAATAAAGAAAAAGGAATCACAAGAATTGAGGACAGTCTGAGACCTCTGGGACATTAAACACACCGAAGTTCGATTTATACGGGTCCCAGAAGAAGACGAGAAAAAGAAATGGACTCAGAAAATATTTGAAGAGATTATAGCTGAAAACTTCTCTAATATGGGAAAGGAAATAGTCATCAAATCCAGGAAGCATAGAGTCCCATACAGGATAAATCCAAGGAGAAACACGCCAAGACACATATTAAACAAACTATCAAAAATTACCAAGAAAAAATATTAAAAGCAGTAAGGGAAAAGCAACAAATAACATATAAAGGAATCCCCATAAGGTTAACAGCTGATCTTTCAGCAGAAACTCTGCAGGCCAGAAGGCAGTGGCAGGACATATTTAAAGTGATGAAAGGCAAAAACCTACAACCGAGATCACTCTACCAGGCAAGGATCTCATTCAGATTCGATGGGGAAATTACAACCTTTACAGACAAGCAAAAGCTAAGAGAATCCAGCACCACCAAAGCAGCCTTACAACAAATGCTAAAGGAACTTCTCTAGGCAGGAAACACAAGAGAAGGAAAAGCCCTACAATAACAAACCCAAAACAATTAAGAAAATGGTAATAGGAACATACATATCGATAACTACCTTAAATGTAAATGGACTAAATGCTCCAATCAAAAGACAAAGACAGGCTGAATGGGTACAAAAGCAAGACCTCTACAGGAGACCCACTTCAAACCTAAGGACACATACAGACTGAAAGTGAGGGGATGGAAAAAGATATTCCATGCAAATGGAAATCAAAAGAAAGCTGGAGTAGCAATTCTCATATCAGACAATCTCGACTTTAAAATAAAGACTATTACAAGAGACAAAGAAGGACACTACATGATGATCAAGGGATCAATCCAAGAAGAAGATATAAAAATTGTAAATATTTATGCACCCAACAGAGGAACGCCTCAATACATAAGGCAAATTCTAACAGCCATAAAAGGGGAAATTGACAATAACACAATCATAGTAGGGGACTTTAACACCTGACTTTCACCAATGGACAGATCATCCAAAATGAAAATAAATAAGGAAACACAAGCTTTAAGTGACACATTAAACAAAATGGACTTCAGTGATATTTACAGGACATTCCATCGAAGAAACAACAGAATACACTTTCTTCTCAAGTGTTCATGGAACATTCTCCAGGGTAGATTATATCTTGGGTCACGTATCAAGCCTTGGTAAATTTAAGAAAATTCAAATCATATCAAGTATCTTTTCCGACCACAGTGCTATGAGACTAAATTACAGGAAAAAAACTGTAAAAAAAACAAACACATGGAGGCTAAACAATACACTACTAAATAACCAAGAGATCACTGAAGAAATCAAAGAGGAAATCAAAAAATACCTAGAAACAGATGACAATGAAAACACAATGACCCAAAACCTATGGAATGCAGCAAAAGCAGTACTAAGAGGGCAGTTTATAGCAATACAGTCCTCTCTCAAGAAACAAGAAACAAGAAACATCTCAAATAAACAGCCTAACCTTACACCTAAAGCAATTAGAGAAAGAAGAACAACAAAAAAAAAACCCCAAAGTTAGCAGAAGGAAAGAAGTCATAAAGATTAGATCTGAAATAAATGAAAAAGAAATGAAGGAAACAATAGCAAAGATCAATAAAACTAAAAGCTGGTTCTTTGAGAAGATAAACAAAATTGATAAACCATTAGCCAGACTCATCAAGGAAAAAAGCGAAAAGACTCAAAACAATAGAATTAGAAATGAAAAAGGAGAAGTAACAACTGACCCTGCAGAAATACAAAGGATCATGAGAGATTACTACAAGCAACTCTATGCCAATAAAATGGACAACCTGGAAGAAATGGACAAATTCTTAGAAAGGCACAAACTTCCGAGAATGAACCAGGAAAAAACAGAAAATAAAAACAGACCAATCACAAGCACTGAAATTGTGACTGTGATTAAAAATCTTCCAACAAGCAAAACCCCAGGACCAGATGGCTTCACAGATGAATTCTATCAAACATTTAGAGAGGAGCTAACACCTATCCTTCTCAAACTCTTCCAAAATATAGTAGAGGGAGGAACACTCCCAAACTCATTCTATGAGGCCACCATCACACTTATACCAAAAGCAAACACAGATGTCACCAAGAAAACTACAGGCCAATATCACTGATGAACATAGATGCAAAAATCCTCAACAAAATACTAGCAAACAGAAACCAACAGCACATTAAAAGGATCATACACCATGATCAAGTGGGGTTTATCCCAGGAATGAGAGGATTCTTCAATATATGCAAATCAATCACTGTGATAAACCATATTAACAAACTGAAGGAGATAACCCATATGATCATCTCAATAGATGCAGAAAAAGCATTTGACAAAATTCAACCCCCATTTATGATAAAAACCCTCCAGAAAGTAGGCATAGAGGGAACTTACCTCAACATAATAAAGGCCATATATGACAAACGCACAGCCAACATCATTCTCAATGGTGAAAAACTGAAACTATTTCCTCTATGATCAGGAACAAGACAAGGTTGTCCACACTCACCACTATTATTCAACATAGTTTTGGAAGTTTTAGCCACAGCAATCAGAAAAGAAAAAGAAATAAAAGGAATCCAAATTGGAAAAGAAGAACTAAAACTGTCACTGTTTGCAGATGACATGATACTATACATAGAGAATCCTAAAGATGCTACCAGAAAACTACTAGAGCTAATCAATGAATTTGGTAAAGTTGCAGGATACAAAATTAATGCACAGAAATCTCTTGCATTCCTATACACTAATGATGAAAAATCTGAAAGTGAAATTAAGGAAACACTCCCAATTACCACTGCACCAAAAAGAATGAAATACCTAGGAATAAACCTATCTAAGGAGATAAAAGACCTGTATGCAGAAAATTATAAGACACTGATGAAAGAAATTAAAGATGATACAAACAGATGGAGAGGTATACCACGTTCCTGGATTGGAAGAATCAACAATGTGAAAATGACTATACTACCCAAAGCCATATACAGATTCAATGCAATCCCTATCAAACTACCACTGGCATTTTTCAAAGAACTAGAACAAAATATTTCACAATTTGTATGGAAACACAAAAGTCCCCAAATAGCCAAAACAATCTTGAGAAAGAAAAACAGAGCTGGAGGAATCAAGCTCTCTGACTTCAGACTATACTACAAAGCTGCAGTAATCAAGACAGTATGATACTGGCACAAAAACAGAAATATAGATCAATGGAACAGGATAGGAAGCCCAGAGATAAACCCATGCACCTATGGTCACCTTATTTTTGATAAAGAAGGCAAGAATATACAATGGAGAAAAGACAGCGTGTTCAATAAGTGACGCTGGGAAAACTGGACAGCTACATGTAAAAGAATGAAATTAGAACACACCCTAACACCATACACAAAAAAACTCAAAATGGGTAAAGACCTAAATGTAAGGCCAGACACTATTAAACTCTTAGAGGAAAACATAGGAAGAACACTCTGACATAAATCACAGCAAGATCCTTTTTGAGCCATGTCCTAGAGAAATGGAAATAACAAAAACATACAAATGGGACCTAATGAAACTTAAAAGCTTTTGCACAGCAAAGGAAACCATAATCAAGACGAAAAGACAACACTCAGAATGGGAGAAAATATTTGCAAATGAAGCCACTGACAAAGGATTAATCTCCAAAATGTACAAGCAGCTCAAGCAGCTCAATATCAAAAACACAAACAACCCAATCCAAAAATGGGCAGAAGACCTAAATAGACATTTCTCCAAAGAAGATATACAGATTGCCAACAACACATGAAAGGATGCTCAACATCCCTAATCAGTAGAGAAATGCAAATCAAAACTACCATGAGGTATCACCTCACACCAGTCAGAACGGCCATTATCAAAATATCTACAAACAATAAATGCTGGAGAGGGTGTGGAGTAAAGGGAAACCTCTTGCACTGTTGGTGGGAATGTAAATGGATACAGCCACTATGGAGAACAGTATGAAGGCTCCTTAAAAAACTAAAAATAGAACTACCATATGATCCAGCAATCCCAGTACTGGGTATATATCCTGAGAAGGCCATAATTCAAAAAGAGTCATGTACCACAATGTTCATTGCAGTACTATTTACAATAGCCAGGATATGGAAGCAACCTAAGTGTCACGGACAGATGAATGGATAAAGAAGATGTGGCACATAAATACAATGGAATATTACTCAGCCATAAAAAGAAATGTAATTGAGTTATTTGTAGTGAGGTGGATGGACCTAGAGTCTGTCATACAGAGTGAAATAAGTCAGAAAGAGAAAAACGAATACCATATGCTAACACATATATATGGAATCTAAAAAAACCAAAAAGGTTAAGAAGAGCCTAGGGGCAGGACAGGAATAAAGATGCAGATGTAAAGAATGGACTTGAGGACATAGGGAGGGGGAAGGGTAAGCTGGAACGAAGGGACAGAGTGGCATGGACATATATACACTACCAAATGTAAAATAGATAGCTAGTGGGAAGCGGCCACATAGCACAGGGAGATCAGCTCGGCGCTTTGTGACCACCTAGAGGGGTGGGATAGGGAGGGTGGGAGGGAGACACAAGAGGGAAGAGATATGGGGATATATGTATATGTATAGCTGATTCACTTTGTTATAAAGCAGAAACTAACACACCATTGTAAAGCAATTATAATCCAATAAAGATGTTAAAAAACTGAATATGTAATTATAATAAAACACAGTTCATCAAGAGGATACAAAATCCCAAATATGCATACTTCTACTAATACAGCTTTAAAATGTGTGAAGTAAAACTTACAGAATTGCAAAGATTAATAGACAGATCCACAATTATTGCTGGAGATTTCAATACTCCTCTCTCAATAGAAGTAATCAGAAAATCAGTAAGGATAGAAAAGACTTGAACAGCACTTCCAGCCAATTAGAACTAATTGACATTTATTGAACATCTACTTGACAAGAGAATGCACTCTTTTTTTCAAGTGCACATAGAATATCTATTCAGATAGACCATTTTCTGTACCATAAAAAAGTCTCAATGTATTTTGAAGGACTGAAAACAAAGTATGCTTTCTGATCAAAATGGAATTAAACCACCAATCAATAACAGACAGGTACCTAAAATCCCAAATACGAGGCATTTGAAATAACTCTTGATTCAGAGAGTAAATCACAAGGGATATTTTTAAAAATATTTTAACTCACTGAAAATGAAAACTCAACATAAAATTTCTGAGACACGGCTTAACGAAAATTTCTGGCTTTAAATGTTTATTGTAGAAATGTGTTTTATCAATATTGTAAGCTTCGTTCTTAAAAACACTAGGAAAAAACAAGCAAATTACACCCAAAGTAAGTGAAAAGATAATAATTAGGAACAGAAATAGGAAACAGAAAAATAATTGAGAAATCCAACAAAACCAACAGCTGACTTTTGAAAAGATCAATAAATTGAGAAACTTGTGACAAGATTCATGAGAAAGAGAGAGAGAGAGAGAGAGAGAGAGAGAGAGAGAGAGAGAGAGAGAGACAGAGAGGAAGGATACAAATTACTAACATAATGAATGAAAGAGAAGGCATAACTACAGATTCTAGAGAGGATAACAGCATAGTAAGGGAATGTAATATAAAACTTTATGCTAATAAAATCAACAACTTGGATTAAATGGCCAATTGCTTAAAGACACAGCTTACTCAAGAAGAAATAAAAACCCAAATAATCTTATATATGTGAAGAATATGTTCCTTGAACTTGTGAATGATACCTCATCCTTAGCATTGTTTGTATTACCTACTGTGACCTACTTTGACTGATATGACTTGTACATGTGAAAGAACATGAGAAAATAAAATGCTTTGGCTATTTATTCCTAAATTGATAAACACACGGAGCAAAAAGTAGTGAATAGAGTTATGCTTACCAAGACATTAAATATGGAAGCATATGGAAAAATATTGTATCTCCTGATCAGTCACCATAAGGACACACACAGAGAGTCAGGGAATAAAACCCCAGTCTACCACACCATCATCATCTACCACTTCCCAATGAGCAACCCATGTGCTGGGCTCCCTGCGTCTCTCCAGAAAACACTGGAATGCCAGATCAGGGGATCTGACAGTGACTGAGGCAGACAGAAAGGCTGACTAATTCAGGAATTCAGGTTTCCTACCCCAGTACCACCTTTTAAGTTTGCTCTGGCCATTTAGCTTTTAAAGGAAGTAATTGCTTGAATTTATGAATGTTTAATTAAGTCATTTGTGTGGTTTCTTAGTTCTGCTTCTGCATATAGGTTTTGCTAACAGCTGAGTAGTAAAATTGAAATTGAAACTGAAATCAGAAAGTCAAGCACAACACATATTTCATCAAAGAAACTGAATAAATAATTTAAAAGCTTTTCCCTAAATTAAAACATTCCAGATCCAGATGACTTCACTGGTGAATTCCAACCAACATTTAAGAAAGCAATCATACCAATTCTAAACAAACTCTTTCATAACAAAGGAGAAGGAGAGAACTCTTTACGTCCCAACTCTTTATGAGACCATCATACACTGACACTAAAACTATACAAAGACATCACAGAAAAACTACAGACCAGTATCACTCATGAACATATATTCAAAAATCCTTTAAAAATATAAGCAAATAGAACTAGCGATATTTTAAGGGATATACACAATGTAAAAGTAAGGTTTATCCCAGGAGTGCAAGGCTGCTTTAATATTCAAAAATTAACTAATGAAATTCACAATGTTAGTAAAATGAAGGATGAAAACCATATAACCATCTTAATAGACACAGAGAAACTACCTGAGAAAATTCGGTTTATGATAAAAATTCTCAATAAACTAGGAGTAGAAAGGAACTCCCTTGACTTGATAAGAGAGGATCGGTTAATTTTGGAAGACTACGCTTTGCTTTTAATGTGACAAACAAGACAAATGTCTGCTTTTATCACTTCTACTCAAAATTGTCCTAGACATCCAACTCAGGGCAAAAAGGTGAGAAAATGAAATAAAAGGCATCTGAACTGGAAAGGAAGAAGTAAAACTGTCTTCACTCATAGATGACATGATTCTGTGCATAGAAAATCCTAAGCAATCTTTTTTTTAAAAACTGCCAGAATAAATAAGTGACTTTTGCAAGGTGACGAGGCCAATACACAAAACTCAACTGCTTTTCTCTACTAGCAACAACAACTAGAAATCAAAATTTAACAAAGCACCATTTACAGCAGTATCAAATAATACTTTTTTGGAAAGTAGTATTACTCTAGTAATACTTAGGGATACATTTAGGAAATACTTAGGGATAAATTTGACAAAAATATATGCAAGACCTATACTTTAAAACCTATGAAACATCTCTGGAAGAAATTTAGTAAGGCCAAAATAAATGGAGAGCTGTATTAGGTTCATGGTTTAGAATACTGTTAAGATGTTAATCCACTCCACTTTGGCCGATAGATTCAAGGCAATCCCAATGAAATCCCAGAAGGCCTTTTTTGAGATTGAGAAGCTTATTCTAAAATTTACATGAAAATGCAAAAGACTTAGGATGGCTGAAACGATTCTGGAAAAAAAGTTGGAGGACCTATATTACCTTATTTTAATACTTACTATAAAGCTACAGTTAGCAAGAGAGTGTGGTACTGGCATCAAGGTAGTCATATAGATCAATGGAACAGAATAAAGAGTCAAAAATAACTCAGATAGATGGTCAATTATTTTTGACATAGTTCAAAAAAGGAAAGGACAGTCTGTTAAAACATGGTGCTGGAATATCTAGATGACTATATGGGAAGACAATTCCTCAATCCCTACTGAACATTACACATAAAAATTAACTCAAAATAGGTAAAATACCTAATGGTAAAAGATAAAATTATAAAACCTACATAAAATACATGGGAGAAAATCTTTGTGACTTTGGGGTAGGCAAGGATTTCTTAGCTAGGCAAGAAAAAGCAAAAACCACAAAAGAAAAAATTGATAGGGACTTCCCTGGTGGTACAGTGGTTAGAAACTGCCTGCCAATGCAGGGGACACAGGTTCGATCCCTGGTCCGGGAATATCCCACATGTCATGGAGCAGCTAAGCCCGTGTGCCACAACTACTGAAGCCTGCGCACCCTAGAGCCCACACGTCACAACTACTGAGCCCATGCGCTGCAACTACTGAAGCCTATGTGCTCTAGGGCCTGCGTGCCTCAACTACTGAGCCCACATACTGCAACTACTGAAGACCGCACGCCTAGAGCCCATGCTCCACAACAAGAGAAGCCACCATAATGAGAAGTCCGCACACCACAACGAAGAGTAGCTCCCACTCGCCACAACTAGAGAAAGCCTGTGCACAGCAATGAAGACCCAACACAGCCAAAAAAAAAAAAAAAATTGATAACTTGGTCTTTGTATTAGTCTGCTAGGCCTTCCACAACAGAATACCACAGACTGGGTGGCTGAAACATCAGGAATTGGTATTCTCACAGTCCTGAAGACCAGGAGTCTAAGATCAAGGTGCCAGCAGGCTGGTTTTTACTGAGGCCTCTCTCCTTGGCTTGCAGATGGCTGCCTTTCCACTGCATCCTCACATGACCTTCTCTCTATATCTGAGCATCTCTATGTCTCTTCCTCTTCCTATAAGGACACCAGCTCTATTGGATTAGGGCCCCACCCTTATTACATAATTTAACCTTAATTACTACTTTAAAGGTCCTATCTCCAAATACAGCCACTTGGGGCTTAGGGCTTCAGCATATGAATTTCAGGGGGAACACAATTCAGTTCATAATGATCTTTATCAAAATTTAAAACTTCTGCTCTTTGAAAATTTCTTAAATGAAAAAACAGGCCACAGGCTGGGGTAAAATATTCACTTCACATACATCTGACAAAAGACTTATATCCTGAATCTGTGAAGAACCCTTAGAATTCTACAATAACAGAAAAACCAACTAAAACTGTTCAGTAGGTTAGAAAAGACACTTCACCAAAGATGATGTATTAATGACCAATAAGCACATGAAAAGATTAGCCACCAGGAAAATGAAAATTAAAAACCACAATGAGATATAACTATATACCCACACCTACCCATTAAAAAACTGACAATTCTAACAATTGGCAGGATGTGGAGCATTGCTGGTGATAGTGTAAAATGATATAATCCTTTCAGAAAATTTTGACAGTTTTATTAAGCAGACATTTATCATATGACCCAGTAATTCTACTCCTAGGCATTTACGCAAGAGATATGAAAACATATGTCCATGAAAGACTCATACAGAAATGTTTGTTAGCAGCTTAATAAAAGCCAAAGACTAAATATAACCAAAATGTCCATAAACTAGTGAGTGGATAAATTGTGGGACATACATATAATGGAATATTACTCACAGTAAAAGGGAATGGCTATTGATACATGCAACCACATGGATGAATCTCAAAATAATTATGCTGTGTGAAAGAAGCCAGGCACAAAAGAAAATGTATTTAGGATTCCACACGTTTGAAACTCTAGAAATTCTAGAAACAACAAATCTATGCTATAGTGACAAAAAGCTGATCAGTGGTTGCCTGGGGCTGGTTGTCAATCACTCTGATTGGAAGGTGGCACAAGCATACTTTTGGGGGTGAAGAAAGCTTTTTTTTTTTTTTGGCTAGGAAAACTTTATTATGCTCCATGTGTCCAGGGAGCTCATACATGCACATACACACTCACACAGGCACACACAGCTAATACTGCTCACGGCATTGGCCATGGGCACAGAGTGGCCCTCGAGTTGGGAAGAGGCCCAGAATTCTGCTCTGGTGCCTCCTCACCACAGTCTCCTGCACTGCAGCCTGGGGTCCAGATAGGTATCGTGGAGGCAGCACCTCCACACTTCCAGGCCAGGATCCTTGCTCAGTCCTAGTGCCTGTACCAGGTCCTCTGTGAGCCCACTCTTCAACGTCCGTCTCAAAGACTTGCGGTTGCCACGGGAACGCTTGCCTTCCAGAGCAGCTAAGGCACGAGGACTGCTCTTGGTCACCGACTGCACCAGCAGGTCCATGATCGCATCTGAAGTGTCCCTGGGTAAACTGGAGCCTGGAGGTTCTTCTCGGGGTACAGTGCAGGGCCCCACTGCTGTGGGCATGACTGGGGAGCTGCCCAGGACCATGCCTGAGGGAGCCAGATAGGGAGGTCACGCCAAAGTGTTGTTTTGATGTTGTTTACATGGATGTATACATTTGGTAAAACTCTTTGCACTGTACACTTTAAATGGGTTCATTTTACTATATACACACATATATACATGTATATATAAATGTATATATACATGCATATATAAATAATACCTCAATAAAGTTGATTAAAATAATTTTTAAAATCCAGCAAATCTGACTCTCTACCCAGCAGCCCAACATAACCAATGTTGACAATTTCAATCTTCACTGCAGTTTGCAGTTTCTGTGCCGGGGATTGCAGTTTCTGTGCCGGGGACAGATGTAAATTAGGCTAAATTTGATACAGGAGTTTAGAGATGTTCATTGAGTGAACAAGTAACAGAAATCACACTTCTAATTTTAAACAAATGAAAAATATTTTCCCCAAACTCTGTCAAGAGTTGAGTTACTGGGACTTCCCCAGTGGCGCAGTGGTTAAGAGTCCACCTGCCAATGTAGGGGACACGGGTTCGAGCCCTGGTCTGGGAAGATCCCACATGCCGCGGAGCCACTGAGCCCGTGCACCACAACTACTGAGCCTGCGCTCCGGAGCCCACGAGTCACAACTACCGAGCCCTCATGCCACAACTACTGAAGCCTACACACCTAGAGCCCGTGCTCTGCAACAAGAGAAGCCACCACAATGAGAAGCCCGTGCATCATGATGAAGAGTAGCCCCCACTCGCCACAACTAGAGAAAGCCTGTGTGCAGCAACGAAGACTGAACGCAGCCAAAAAATAAATAAATTAATTTAAAAAAAAAAAAAGAGTTGAGTCACTCCCAGCTTGGTAACTCACAAAGCCTTGTTGAATCCTTCTGTGACTCAGAATGAGGGGACGCTATCCTTTTCCAAATTTTGACAAGCTCACCAGTAATCTGTTTCAAAACATCTGTAGTCCTTCCTGACTTTTTCAGCAATGTTTCACTGCTCTTTTCTTTTCAAATGCTTCAGAATTGACTTTGAAAATAAGGGCTGTATTTTCCCCACTCCTCAAATTTTGAATGACTTATTTCAGAAATGGCTTCAATTTATATGCCTGTCACTTTAGACCATAACAGTCCCCATTAACTGTTAAATGATGTCAGTTTGCTTTACTTTTCGGTTTTAGTGGGGATTTTTTGCTGGGTTTGCTGCCTGTCTGAGAGGGGCAGATTTGTCTGATTTAGTTATACCCAGATGTGCCTAAATAAAAGACAGAGGAGAACAAGATACTGAGTCAGAGTTTCAGTGAATTTATGTTGTATTTCTCATAAATTCCTGTGGGTTTCTCTTGGCACCAAAATTTATTATTCTCTGTTCCTTTTAAAATACAATCTGATGCAATAGTTAAGGGCCAGTGTCAGGCTGGAAGCCTCCACCTCTGATCAGCAGCTGCCACACAACATAAATCAATTCAGCAAAAGCATTCCCAGAGCATCTGCTGTGCACTCAGATCTTTGGTGAGCCCAATGGAATATTCAGAAGAAGTTCTGGCTTCAGGGAGCCTACAACAAAAAAGAAGCACGAATGGCTGCTAGGCTTCGGGCTAGGATAACTAAATTTTACTTAAGATTCCTCTGTTTAATTAGGAACATTCATTCAAGAATTCATTTAACTTCTTTGCTAAATGAATTTTAATGAGATTCCACATCATGATTTTCAAAATAGGAAAAAAATTCTTTATATTTATAGGATTGGGGTGAGGTTCAAAGAAGATAATGCTTAGGTTGTCAGTTTATAAAATATAAATGCAATAAAATTGTAAAGTTCATTTATTAGCATGTGATTGGGGAGATAAGCCTAAGACAACTCAGCAAAAAGTGTATGAAAGTATGATTTATTTGTTTATGCCCCCATAGAACAGCAAAAAGGGATCAGGGTAGGGCTTCCTATGTGGCGCAGTGGTTGAGAGTCTGCCTGCCGATGCAGGGGACATGGGTTCGTGCCCTGGTCCGGGAAGATCCCACATGCCGCGGAGCGGCTGGGCCCGTGAGCCATGGCCACTGAGCCTGCGCGTCTGGAGCCTGTGCTCCTCAACAGGAGAGGCCACAACAGTGAGAGGTCCGCGTACCGCAAAAAAAAAAAAAAAAAAGGGATCAGGGTAAACAATAGTTTCAATTAACTTGAAAATTATTAAAACAAGATTTTAAAAGATGAAAAGGTAGGGATCCACTTTGGGCTATGATGGAATAGCTTGTGTCAATTACAGTTTTCATTGAGATCAACTGGAAAAGCTGGATAAAATTTTAAAAAAAATCTCTTTGAACCACTGTAGGACTCCCAAGGCAGTCACTATTCAAGGGGCCAAGATTTTGGAGAAAAAAAGAAAGTCCTTTGAAAGATATGACCATTTGTTCATCACTTTTCCCCTTGGGATGTCTGGTGTAGGGTGAGAAGCTGAGGGGCCTGGCAGAGGTTACCCACAAAGAAGCAGAGAAGCCAGCAGAGTTTAGGCTATCTCATAGAGCAGAAAAATAAAAGCCACAGTTCTGGGCTTCCAAGGCAGCCAGGATTTGAGGAGTCAGATCTAAGAGACAATGGAGGCACAGAGAAGTGAGCCTGGCAGTTGGCATTCTTCTCCTTGAGATATTTGCCAAGTCTTAGCTATGTAGGGTAAGGAGCTAAGAAGCCAAGCAAAAGTTGGCTGAAAAGTTCCATGGTCCCTGGGAGACAAAAATCTGAATTTAGGGTTTTCCAAGGATGAAGGACCCAAGAATTACCCCAGGTTCTCAGCTGGGACCCATGGAGGGCTACTGTCTGAAAGATTAACCAGAAGAAGACTGACTCTTAGAAAGACTGAAACCAGGCCTCAGGTCATTCAGCCTTCGATTGAACTGAAGGAGACCAGTGGCCCCTACTCTAGCTGCTTGCCAGAGGACAGGGTGAATCCTCTACAGAGGAATGTGACATCATCCAAAACCCCCACAAATTTAAATATAAGCTTACCAGTATTGAATCAAAAATACTAGGTGTACCAAGTCACACGGCCAAGAGAAGAAACAGACAAGAAAAAAGGTCAGGAAAAACAAACCCACAGAGAGCCTAGATATTAGAGTTATGAGACCCTAACTTTCAAATAACTCTGATTAATGTTCAGAAAAAGAAGGAACAGGATGGAGAATTTTAGTTGAGAACTATAATCTATATTTAAAAGTCAAACAAATTCTAAAACTGAAAAATTATGTAATTCATGGTATTAAGAATTCAAAAGATGATGCAATAGCAGATTGAAACAGCTGAAGAGGATTAGTTAAATTGTACTTAAGTCATTAGAAAATATCCAGTCTGAAGTCCAAAACAAATAAACAAAAATACTGAAAACAAGACACATATGGGATATGGTAGAATGTTTAAATATACATCCAAATATGCATATAATTGAAGCCCTGGAAGGGGGAAGAGAGAAGAATAGAGAAGTAGTGGTATTTAAAGAAATAATGATCAAGAATGTTCCAACAATGACAAGACATCAAGCTAGAGATTCAGGAAGTGCTAAAAGTCCAAGCAGGATAAATACGAAGAAAATCACACCTAGGAACATCATAGTGAATCCCTAAACACCAAAGAAAAAGAGAATATTCTTAAAAGTGCTCGGAGAAAAAGATGCATTCCTTCAAAAGCAGAATAAAAAGATGAAAACCAGAAAAAAATGCAATGATTTCTTCAAACTGCTAAAATAATAATAATAAAACCTAGAATTCTATACCCAGTGGAAAAAATCTTCCAAAAGTGTAGGCAAAATAAAGTTATTTCTACACAGACAAGAACCAAGAGAATTCAGCACCAGTAGACCAGCACTAAAAATACCACTAAAGTGTGTTCTTCAGGCAGAAGTAAAATGATCCCAGATGGGGAAAAAAGGACATGCAGGAAGGAATGAAGAACAACAGAAAGGGTAAATGCGTGGGTAAGTCTAAATGAATATCGACATAAGATAATGTAATATGAAGTTTCACATAAATATAGACTTGCAGTGCATGACAATAACACAAAAAGGAGTAAATGGAGTTTGTGTTCTAAGCGTCTAGCACTGCCTAAGAATTTACAAAAGGACTACTTTCTATTAGACTCTAATAAGTTAAATAATCTAAGGCAATCTCTATAGTAAAAGAATGTCAAACTGACAAGATAATGGGTAAATGGAATAATGAAATGTATTTTATTATTGCAAAAGAAAAAGGAACATAAAACAGGTAGGAAAAATAGAAAACAAATAGTAAGGATGGAAAAGATACAACCAAATGTGTCAGCCAAATAACGAAATACTCCAATTAAATGTAAAAAAAGAAAATACTGAAAAGAAGTAAGAGACATATGGGACATGGAATAAATACTCCATTTAAAAGACATAGATTTTCGGACTAGATTTTTAAAAAATATATGTGTCTTACAAGAGACTCGTCTTAAATATTAAGTTGAAACCTATGAAAAGGCCAATATTCAACCATTTTTGACTTACAAAAATGGCAGTTTCATATGGTTCAACCTAAAATGAGGGCACAGTGAAGCTGAAGGGACAGAAAAAAATATACTATGCAAACAGTGGCCAAGAGAAAGTAGAGATTAAGGTAAGAAGCATTTCTAGCATCAGAAGGATATTCTATAATGATTAAAGTGCCAATCCATCAGGATGACTCAACTATCCTAAATTCTTATGAACCTAATGGCATAGCTTCAAAATATGTAAAGCAAAAATTAACAGAACTCACAGGAAAAATAGACAAAATCACAATCATAAGGAGAGGCTCTAATATACCTCTTTGTAACTGATGAAACAAGCAACAACAACAACAAATCTATAAGGATATAGACCTGAACAACGCAATTGACTAAATTCACCTAATTGGCATACACAGAACCTGCACATAACATCAACAGAAAACAAATTAATTTCAAGTGTACCTGAAACATGTACCAACACTGACCACATGCTAGACCATATAGCAAATCTCAACAAATTTCAAGTGGTAGAAATGATTCAAAGTATATTCTTTGACTGTAGTGGACTAAATTAAAAAAATCAATTTAAAAAAAGATAACTGGAAAACTCCCAGATGTTTGAAAATTAATCATTATGCTTCATATAATACATGGACCAAAAAAATCACAATAGAAATTAGAAAGCAGTGTGAACTGAATAATATGATAAATATGACCTATCAAAACTTATAAAGCTAAAGGTGTACTTAGAGGAAAGTTTATAACCTTAAATGCCTATATTAAAAGAAAAACTGAAAATCATTTATGTAAGTATCCATCTCAAGAAATTAGAAAATGAGTAACAAATTATAGCCAAAGGAAATAGTAGAAGGAAATAATAGATATAAAAGCAGATATTAGTGAAATAGAATATAAACAATAAAAGAAAATCAACAAAGTTTGTTGTTGGAAAGACGAATGAAATTGATAAACCTCTAGAAAAACTAATCAAGGAACAAAAGAGAGAGGGCACAAATTACCAACATCAGTAATGAAAGGACAAATATTCATAATGAATTAATATAGGCCACAATGCAGAGTGATTAAGAGTACAGCCTGTAAAACCAGACTGCCTAGGTCTTTGGGGTTTAAATAGAATTAATATTATTCACAATAGTCAAGATATGGAAACAACCTAAGTGTCCATCAAATGGATTAATGAATAAAGATATGGTACATATATACACACAATGGAATGTTATTCAGCCATGAGGAAGAAGGACCTACCTAACGTTGGAAACCTATTTACCGTTTGCAACAACGTGGATGGACCTTGAAGGTATTATGCTAAGTGAAATAAGTGACACAGAGAATGATATATACTGTATGACATCACTTACATGTGGAATCTGAAAAAGCCAAACTCATAGAAACAGACTAGAATGGTTACTAGGGGTAGGAGATGGTGATCAAATGTACAAACTTCTAGCTATAAGAGGAATAAGTTCTGGGGCTCTAATGTACAGCATGCTGATTAAAGTTAACAATAGTGTGTTGTATATTTGCAAGTTGCTAAGAGAGTGGATCTCAAATGTTCTCACCACAAAAAAGAAATGGTAATTACGTGGTATGATGCAGGTGTTAGCTATGTTGGTAATCATTTTGCAATATAGAAATGTATCAAATCAACAAGCTGTACACCTTAAACTTATACATTATATGTCAAATATATCTCAATGAAGCTAAAAACTTAAATTAAATTAACAACGTAGAATTAACCCATCCGATGGTTTTGGAAGATCCATGGCCGTTGTCTTTTCAAATATGGCTTTTGCTCCATTTCCTCACTTTTCTCCTTCTAGGACTCCAACCACACACGTTTATGGATGTGTGCTTCTGTGCATTTGCACACTTTCTGAAGTCAGATCTCCTGGGCCCTTGTCTGTCCTGGACACATTCTCTGCAGGCTACTGGGACTGGCTTCTCCTGGGGCGCCCTCTGCAGGATACTTAATCCTGGAGTGAGGTGGGGGAGGGGACAGGCACAGCAGAAGTGGCCCTGCAGCAGTGGTCCTGTGCACATGCATGATGAACGGCCCTGTCAGTGGCTCCCCAAATGAGAGGGGCTCGCTGGCGCCCTGTGTGTTCTCTCTGCCTTTGCTCCCGTACATGCAGGATTGAGCTGGAGCTGGAGAGCATGGGCGTGCTGTCTGAAATCAGTGACCAGAGAGCACAGGCCCTGCCCAGGCTCCTCCTAGGCTGGAGGTCATCCCAGGGTGCTGAATGAGGGACCTCACGCATCTGGCTTGCTCTGTGTCTACACAGGCCCCTTGACCTCTCAGTGTTTACAGCTATAAAGAGAAGCCCTTTCTTTCTTTCAGCCAGGGCACCGCCACCCGCCCGCCCCACTTCATCAGAAAGACGCAGAAAAGGTCATCACAGGGTTACCAGAGAGCCCCTGGGAAGCCCTCGGGTGGAGAGCAGCCCAAAGTGTGTTTCTCCAGCTGCAGCTGAAGCACATGCCCAGATGGTCCCAATTCTAGCAGCAAGAATGTGGTGCTGCTGATTGAACTCACGACAGAAATAAAGGCCTGGCCACTGTTTCCTGGGAGCAAGGGGAGAAGAGGCCAAAGGCAGGAGGAGAGACCAGAGATGAGGGAGAAGAGAAAAACAACAACAAGGAAATTGGGAGGGAGCAGCAAATGGAGGGTGGGTGGGAATCGGCAAGACAGAGGGGAGGGAACAAGGCCAGGGGAGGAGAGAAGCGGCAGAGGGGAAATGGAGGAGGGCAGAGAGGAGTGTGTCCCTAGGTCACTGCCATCCACACCTGTCACGTGATGGCTAAGACGATTTGCATTTTACCAAGGATAGAGCCTAAAATCCTAAAGCATGAAGCACTAGTGGTGGGATTCAGGCACAAGAATCTCAAGTGCCGGAGATGGCCCTTGATCTCGGAGGCCCCTTACTTCCCTTCCTAGGTTTAGGATTCATCCCAGGAAACTGCAGCCTAATGCTGGCAACTGAAAGCTGGAAATGGGAGAAACTTTTCCTGTTTTCAAAAAGCATCTGCTCTTTGGAAACAAACTTCAGTGAGAAACGTGAAAACCAGAATCACTCTCAAAGAATAAAACTGACTCCCTCCAAGCCCGTGTTCTAGATCACAGAAGCTTCTCTGTCACCCTGGGATTGTGTGCTCAGGCTCCCCATGGCTTTGGGAAGACCCAGGCAGTATGAGGAATGTCATTTCAAAGCTGGGACAGCCAGATTATGGTTTGGCTGCATGGCCCTTCTGGGAATGGGGATTCAGGGCAAAGGAATCTGCCTTAATGTTTTTTCCAAAGGCCCAGTTCTGTGCTTTCGTGATTCTGGCTCTTGGAGGCTCCCTTTACCTCTGCCCGGCCCTTAGCCAGGACCGTCTCCTCCCTGGGCCCTCAGACTCTGAAACCGAAGGCGGCTTGTGGCCTGAAAGACTGGCCCTCAGCTGTCTGAGAGATGGATGGAGAAGGCGGTCCGTCCTTTGCGGAGAGGAGGAGAAGCGCTACCAGCTGCAAAACAGAACATGCGAGCCAGGCCACCGCTGGCAGGGGAGGGTGCTTTCCAAGTGGAAAGCGGTGAGAAATATGTTGGAATCTGCCTCCAGAGTCATGGAGGCAGATTTTCTTTTTTTAATGTCCTTTTCAAACACATACTTTGAAAAGCTATTTAAAGGCGGGGGAAATTAATTAGGGCCCTTTGTGCTGGATCCCCTTCCCGAGCTCCTCTAGCAAGAGAAGTAAAAATAGAACCTGTGAGGGGTTGAAAATGAACTGCAAACAAAGATCATATTTAAGAGCCCAACGAAGCATGACTGTCCAAATAGGAAGAAAGGAGTGAATTATTTCCATCGCTGCAGAGGGAAATGGTGGCAGTCTTCTCGGGGTCGTTGGGAACAGCCTGAAAACTGGAAAAGCCCTAGGACGCTGGGAGGAAAGGCCTTGCCAAGAGACAGACCCTGTTTGTGTCCCTCAGATAATCACCACTTTTGTCCCAGCTCTATTACTGAGGAGGACTGAGGAAATCAGGAAGAAGTAGAGAAAAGCAGAGTTTGGAGGATATTAAAAATCTCTTCCACTTACGGAACAATTCGACCTTTTAAATATACTCTTCCATTCATTTGATCCTCAACTGCCCCCCAAAAAGGTAGACGTGGTAGGAGTTTTCATTTTCTCCCAATGAGAATGCTTGGCGAGTCCAAAGTAACACAAAAGTGTTTCTGGCAGGCCACGTAAGGTGGGGAGTCAGATGTATGATTCCCAGGCTGGCCAAGTCTCAGTGCAGCACAGCAGTGAGGAGCACAGGCTTGCAGCCAGGGAGGCCTGGGAGTGAGGCTCAGTCCAACCACTCACCGGCAAGTCACTCCCACACTCTGAGCCTCAGCTTCCTCTTCTCTCCTGGGAACATTCTCTCCTGGGAGCATTCAGCCTGAACAGACCCCACACACACACTTTTAAAGGCTGTCATGATGATGAAAGGAAAGGAGGTATCTGAAAACTTAGCACGTGCCTGGTGAATAGCAAGCACTAGGTCAACTGTTGCTATCAGCTTTGTCATCATGCTGGGATGCAGACAAAGGAGAATGATGCTGGAGAAGGGAGGGGGGATGCACACCTTCTACACTAAGGCACAAGTCCTAACTCAAGGAGTCAAAGATCCTTGAGTCATGCGACCTGGGATACATTACATCATCTTCAAGTCTCAGTCTCCTCAGCTGTATAATGGGGATAATAGTACCTTCTGTGGCTCAGACAATGCTCTATGTTCACCCTACTATGTCTTCTTCCTGAGTTCACAGTAGACCTATATTTCCCAGCTCCCTTGCTGTTAGATCGAGGGCCTAGAACTGAGTTCTTCCCAAAGGAATATAGGTGGAAGTGACACAAGGTATCCCAGCCCTGAGTCTTAAAAGCATCCACGTGTTCCTGCAGCCCGATTTTCTCCCTCAGAGGAGATGGAGATGGTGTAGCTCCAGGATGGAGGAGTCATGACACAGAACGAAGCCACCCAACCTACACTGGATTCTGCTGTGAGGGAGAAGAAAGCCTTTGCTGTGAAGAGTCACTGAGATTAGGGGTTATTTGTGTCTCAGCACATCCCAGCTCCTGGTTAACACACCTCCCGGGGTCGGGGGAGGGGCAGGGGGCATGAGGATCAAATGAAATCATGTGGGGCAGGACTCAGCCAAACATGGATGGCTACTCTGCCGGTTTCAGGACAGAGGGCTTGGGCACAGAAACGGTACTAGAAACCCTTGGGTCCCTGGGATCTTTAGGCTTACATACTACTAATACACAAAAAGCTGCCATCTAGTGAGCTTATACTATGTGCCAGACACTGGCTGAGGAGCTTTCTCTGCGTTAGCACTCACACCTGGGATGGCCCTGGGAGGGAGGGTATAGGGTGCACCTAGAGGGTCAGCGGGGCGTGGTAGTTCTGAGTGAGGACACAGGGGCCCTCTGGCCAGGGTGTGACTCTGGACTTACAGTGTGACTTTGCACAGTTTACTTGACCTTTCTGGGCCTCAGCAACCACATCTGCACAATGTAGTGAGGGTTTAAATGAGTTATTCCACGTAAAGCACTTAGCACATAATAAATACTCTAACAATGTTGGCTACTCCAAGCGCTTCCCTTTACAGATGATGAGGCTCAGAGAGGTACCATGACTTGCCCGTGGACACACGTCTAGTGAGAGGTTGAGCCTGGAACTGAAGACAGTGTGACTCCAGAGCTGGTGCTCATCTCTCTGTATTTGCAGGAGTAAACACTCTGTGCCCCATCAGGAGACCCCAGGAGAATCACAGCTATCACTCCTCATCATTGTCACCATCATCACCACCACCAGCACCCCCTACTTTGTAATAGCACTTCACAGTTTTCACAATGAGTTTTAACATTCTACCTCATTTCATCCTCACAGAAATTCTGATTCCCACTGTACAAACAAGAAAGAGAGCGATGGCTTACCCAGGATTGCTCACTCCATGGTGGGAGAGCAGGGCTTGAACCCAGGTCCTTTCCCCCACATAGCAGTGCCACTGGGTGGCACGATGGGGCACCTTCAGCCTTGCCTTAAGCAGCCACATTTTCCTCCACAGCCCACTCCTCTCTACCTAGGTTAGCCTCCAGCTTCTCTGTGGTCAGTGGACTGGGGAGACCTGGCCTGGGGGAGCAGGGCAGTGCCATCTCCTGCAGCGGTGCCACCTGACTATGTTGGGAGCAGAGTGACACACCATCCCCAGGGCTGAGTGGAGACCCTGTGAAGGGGCAGGGCCAAGATCTGCTGTGGCCCAGGTTGCTAAGGAGGATCTGGCTGGAGCACATGCTGTACAGATGCCCAGAACAGAGGATGTTTGGCCAAAGGGATCCAGCCTGGGCCTCTCTGCAGTGTACAGGGTAGTGAGAGCTGCTCATGGGGTCAAGGCCAGCCTCACGCCCCACATGAGCTGTGCTCTGGTCCATGGTCCAGCCACACACTGATGTCTAACCCTAGCCAGGACTGACCTCAACCCTGGCCACACACAGACCCTTAAACCAGGCACAGACTGGCTCCAAACCTCAGTTACAGGCTGACCTTGAACCCAGCCATGGTGTTACCCCACCTAGGGACCGACTAGAGACTGCCTCTGAGAATGACCCATACTTGACCCCAGCCCACAAGGGCTGCCCTTAACTGCCATGAACTAACCACTCATTGATCACAGACTGACCCCTGATCGCTAACCCCTAACCCTGGGCCAGCCTGACCCTACAATAGCCTAATCTAGAGCATGTGTCACTGGACATACAAATAATAGGGCAAGTGAATCTTCACTGTACAACACTTAGACCCCCCATTAGGTTGGGGAGCGGGGGGCATGGTCATCTCTACAAACGTGTATGTAACCCGTATTCTCTGAGGAAGAAACCTGATGTGAGGAAAACACATGGTGAGATGGTCTCAGCTACCTCCTCCAGGCTGGGCAGCACTTGAGTCCACCCTAGTAGAAATCCTAACAGAAAGAGAGAAATCTGCCTAACTCTTTTATGAGGGCACTGTAACCCTGCTTTCAAAACTTTATAAGGACATTACAAGAAAATTACAGACTATTTCACTCATTGCCATAGCTGTAGTTCTTCAAAAAACATTAGTAATATTATTTTTAAAATAGCACATCTTGACTAAGAAAGGTTTATCCCAGGAATGTAAGGATGGTCCAGTATCAGGAAAGCTAACCATGTATCTCACACATTAATAAGAGATAAAAATCACATGTGTCTCAACAGGTGCATAGAAATTGTTTGAAAAGGTCATGTCTCTTTACGATAAAAAGTCTTAGAGCCTAAAAATAGGGTATTTTTTTTAACCCTAAAAAGGTTCTCTACTAAAATCCTACAGCAAATATACTTTATGATAAATATTTTAGAAGTTTAGATACATTCTTCCTTCGTTAAGGTACAAGACAGTTATGACTACCGTTATTCAATACAGTACTGGAGGGCCTGGTCAATGCAATATAATAAGAAAAAGAAATGAGGATTATAATACAACTATTGTAATGGAAGAGATGAAACTATCAGTGATAGAGAATATGATTATCTACAAACAAAAACTAACATCGAGCAGATAAACTAATAGAACTAAAATACATAGTTTCACAAGATGGCTGGATATAAGATCAACCTACAAAACTCATTAGCATTCCTCTAAAATACCAACAAACAATTAGAAAATATAGTAGAAAATAAACTTCTATTCACAATAGCAACAAATCTATAAATCATGTGAGGATTAACCAAGTGAATAAATAAGACGTTTGTGAATCAAATTGTAAAACTTTATAACAAAGGTAAACACCAGCTGGATGTAAAAGGTAAATTTAAACAACTTATAGAAGACATACTAGAAGAAAAGCCTCGTCTGGGGCTTCTTATGTGGCCCCAATGGTACAAACCTTAAAAGGGAAAAATGATGATTTGTCTACATTAACAATTTTTGTTCAATAGCAATGTACAGGGGCTTCCCTGGTGGCGCAGCGGTTGGGGGTCCGCCTGCCGATGCAGGGGACACGGGTTTGTGCCCCGGTCTGGGACGATCCCACATGCCGCGGAGCGGCTGGGCCCGTGAGCCATGGCTGTTGAGCCTGCGCGTCCGGAGCCTGTGCTCCGCAACGGGAGAGGCCATAACAGTGAGAGGCCCGTGTACCACAAAAAAAAAAAAAAAAAAAAAAGCAACTTGCAGAAGGAAAATGCCAAATGGCTAAGAAGTATATGAAGGGAAACACCAGCTCATGGCCCTTAGAGAAATGCAAATTCAGACAACTACGACATGCCCCCGATACCCATAATCCTAACAAAAATTAGAAAGCTGTATAACATCACCCATAATCCTGACAAAAATTAGAAGGCTGGAGAAGTGGGGGAGCAGAACTTACTCAGGTGGGAGCATCTATTCTGAAGAGTGACCTGGTCATACTTAGTGAATGAATTTTCTGCAGTACAAGCCCACCACAGGTATTCAATCCAGAGAGACTCTCCCACAGGCCTACGGAGAAGACAGGGAAGGATAATCACCCCAGAAATGCTGGCGGCAGCAGAGTATCAGCAGAAATCCTAGCATTCTAAGTCCACTGTTGTTGATACGCACTGTGGAACCTGTGCCACAAGTGGAGCAACACTGCATGTACATACAGCAATTAGGGGTAGGTCTTAAAAAACGTAGCACTGACAGAAAAAAATGCAAGGAAGTAGACAGCTAAATCATATTAACATTTATGTAAATTAAAAGCAAATACACATAAAGAGCACTACATATTTCCCCAAGATACACACATATCTAAAGACATATATTACATACTTTGGAGTGGGGTCCAATGTGAGGAAGGGAACTAGACCAGTTGGGGGAAGAAAGCAAGAAGTAAAATAAAACAAGACAGAGGTTTTATTAGTTTCTATTACTGGTACACATTTCTACAAACCCAGTGGCTTACCACAACACAAATGTATTATCTTACAGTGCTGGAGGTCAGAAGTCCAAGATCAGTCTCACTGGGCTAAAGTCAAGGTGTCAGGAGGGCTGGTTCCTTCTGGAGGCTCCAGGCTGGCACCATGTCCTTTCCTTTGCCTTTCCTTCTAGAGGTTGCCTGCACTCCTTGGCTCACGGCCCCTTCCTCTATCTTTGGAGCCAGCAGTGTAGCATCTTTCCATCTCCTTCACTCACTCTGCTTCCATCATCACATTGTTTTTTCTGACGCTAACCCTCCCGCTTCCCTTTTATGTGGACCCTTGTGATAACATGGAGCCCACCCAGATAATCCAGGACAGCCCTCCATCTCAAGATCCTTTTCTTAATCACATGTGCAAAGTCTGTTTTGCCATGTAAGATAACATATTCAAAGGTTCCCGAGACTAGTACTCGGGCATCTTTGAGGGACCACTAATTTGCCTACCACAGTGACTTTGCATGGACAGATGATGTTGGAATTCCATGAATCAGAGTAATACTCTCAAGTCTCTATAATTTAGGCTTTATAGAAAAGCACTCTGAAGGAGAAGTGTGGAGTGCTGAGAGAGTGTATGTCACTGGTACTATGTCCCTCTTAGAAGGCTTGGGATGGTTTGATGCCTGTTTTCTTATGGCTGTGGTAACAAAGCACCACAAGCTGGGTGGCTTTAAAGAACAGAAATTTATTCTTTCACAGCTCTGCAGGCTTGAAGTTCAAGATCAAGGTGTCACCAGGGCCATGCTCTCTCTGAAAGCTCTAGAGGAGAATCTGTTCCATGTCTTTCTCTTAACTTCTGATGATGCTGTCAATTCTTGGTTTGTAGAAGCATCACTCCACTCTCTGCCTCCTCATCGCATGGCCTTCTCCCTGAGTGTCCCTGTGTCTGTGTCTCTTCTCTTCTTATAAGGACACCAGTCAAAATGGATGAAGGCCCATCCCAAGGACTTCATCTTTACTTGATTATACCTACAAAGACTCTATTCCTAACTAAGGTCACATTCACAGGTACTGGGGGTTAGGACTTCAGCATATCTTTTGGTGGGGGACACAATTCAACCCATAGCAGTGCCATGTCACAGGCTCCCATTGCACAAGCAGCACTTGTCCACTGTATTATGATTGCTGGTCCACCTCCCTACTCCCCTACCAGACCGCAAGTGCTGTGAGAACAAGACCACGGCAGTCATACTCACCACTCCATCCCCAGGGCCTGGCACACAGTACACAAAATACTTTTTGAATGAGCGAATGCCCCTGGAATGAGTAAGGAGATCCCTGCTCCGACTGTACCTGTTGCTCCCTCTTGCCTTAGCGGCCCGCCTGCACGTGACTGTATCTGGCAATTACTCCCATTCAGCACCACAGGGGAGCCTTAGTCTGAAAGAAATGGACAGCAGTGCTCAGAGTCACTCCTGTGGCTTCACACCAGTTCTGCCTGGCAATAATCCAGGGGCAGATGTGAAGGTGAGTGCTGTATGCTTATCCCCAAATTGGCCCACCTGCAAACTCACTTGGAGGCTGCAGTCAATGCTGCAGGCCCAGTTCCAATTATCCCAGCTGCACAGACTCACTGTTCAGAGGGGAGGGGAAAGGCCACACGCCCAGCACCCTGAAAGTCATCTGACTCCCCATCGGAGAGCTTCCTCACCAGTGTCAGAGGTGGGGTGGGCGGGACGAGGTGGGAGGGAAACGTGGTGAAAAGCAAACCCTTTGCCCCGGCTGTTATTTAGAAACCATGAGTTGCCCTTGTTGACGTCACCTGCGGGAGTTCAAAACAAGGGAGAAGCTGACCTGGCCCCATGTTCACTTGCTACATGGGTTTGTGTAAAGGGATTTGGAACTCTTCCAGGGCACGCAAATGTCAATACAGGAACAGTAACCACAGACAGGAACCGATTATTCCTCTAGATCTAAAAGCACCACCCCGTTTTAATTACTTGGTGTGAGGTGCTGAGGGGGTGGCCTGAAATGAATTCTGTACACAGGAAAAAAACAAATTATGGGAACCTTGAACCAAAGAAGCACAAACTCCTACAAACAGTCGGGACAGCGTCTGACCATTACACTTATAAAGTCTCATGGACTCATTTGCTCAACCGTCTTATGAGGTAGGAGGGCAGGAATTGTACCCAGGGAGCCCCAAGCACAGAAGGTAGAGGAGAATGCTGACCATTCCGGAGACTCAGGCCTGAGCCTGGGACCCCTCGGTACCTCCTGGCTAAAGGCATAGTTTATAATAACTGGATTTTGTCCCATCCAGTAAGACCCCAGGCCGTGGTGGTTTCTCGGAGGACGGAGAAGGTATCAGGGAGTCTGGCTGGGGGACTCTGGGACCCCAAAGCAACGGGTGTCAGGAGGCCGAGAACTGCCGTGCACAGGAGCTGAAACACTGGCCGTGGGGCCTGCAATTATCATTACCCCAGTGAGACGTGTCTGGCTGTCCAGAACTTTCTAGTCGTTGATGAAAACCAACCTGTTAACGCTTTAGGAATTTGCTGGCTGGCTCCCTCTGCTTCCTCGGGGATGGCGTTTGCAGCAGAAGCAGGCCAGGTGTGGGGCCAATGAAGATGAACAGGAGCAGGTGGTGAGACGGGGTTCAAGGAGAGTGAGCTAGGTGCGGGTTCGGCGGAACCGTTGACGTCTGGACCGGCTCCAGGGGCTCGGAGCAGACATTAACATCTACCCGGAAAGGGAAATAAAATCCCCTGCTGGCAGTCCACAGAAACCTAAAATTCGGTGGGGGGTGAAATGGGGAAGACTGCACTAAAGGGGTAAGACGAGAAGGCGGGCTGTTCTGCCGCGAGGACGGCGGAAGGCTTCCGGAAACCGCCCCGCTGTTTCCGGTTCTGCAATCCTCTTTCCGCGGTTCCTTCCTTCCGCGGTTCCTTCCGCGCTGACGTCCTGTCTCTGACAAAATCCTTCCCTTCCCTCAAGGCAGAGCTCAAAAGCTTCCCCTCGGCGAGGAGACTTGTCTTGTCCTCAGACACTGCCTGGAGCCACTGAGTCGCCGCGTGAGCAAGTAGCCTCCAGCTTCGTGTGCTGCTGCCCAGTGATGGCCGACCCCGCCCCACCGAGGAGTCTCAGGTACGAGCTCCCTTTGTTCTCAAAGCTGCAGATGTTGTTTGTGCGAGTCCCCAAACACCGCCACCCTCCAGCAGCTCCAAGCAGAATCACGCTCTTCATCCTGTTCCTGCCAAAATGTTAGCCCAGTGCTAGGGGCTCTGTGACCCAGTCAGGTTATTAAAATCAAAGTCTGTTGGGTGATTGTCTAGATCATTTAAGTAATATTGTCACCATGCACCGTTCTAACTTCTCTTTAACTCTGAATCGCACTCCTCCCCTGCCCCCCTTTTCTGAGTTCAAATCCTCTTGGAGGGGGTGCTGTGGTGGCTCCCCTCCAACATGGCCCCGAGGACCCACCTCCTGCTGTTCACACCTTGTGTGGCCTCCTCCCACTTGGTGCCAAGGTTGTGTGAACAATGGTGTGTGAACAGTGTAATATGGCAGAAGTGAGTGGGCCACGTACAAGATTCGGTTCTAAAAGACACTGCAGCTTGGGGTGTCTCTCTCTCTCATCACTTACTCGGGGGATAGCCAACTGCCATGTTCTGAGCAGCTCTGCGGAGCTGAGGCCTCTTGCCAACAGCAACATGAGTGAGATAAGAAGCTGGTCCTCCAGCCCCAGACAAGACTTCCAATGTCTGCAGCCCAGGCTGACAGCTTGACTACAACTTCATAAGAGGCCCGGAGCAGAGCCACCCAGCTAAGCTGCTCCCAGATTCCTGCCTGTCGGAAACTGTGGGAGACAATCAGTGTTTGTTGTTTTAAGTTGCTAAGCTTTGGGGTAATTTGTTATGCAGCAATAGCTAGCTAATAACCAGGGCTCTTGGGTAGGTGGGGGACCTCAGGCTCAGCCCCTGCCAGCAGCCAGCCAGGGCAGCAGGGAGGGGAGATTTACTCACAGGACTGGAGGCACAGCGAGGAGAAAAGGGCCCCAGGTCTGGGCTTGTTTCTGTGTGATGGCAGCAGCCTCTGCAGATGGAGGGTGCTGGCTGAGTGGGTGAATCATGTCCCTGGCCAGAGCACAGCTTTGCATCGCCTTTCTGTGGTCAAGGAAGTCCCACGTTCAATAAATAGTGGCTATTGCTGTAACTGACTGTGCCATGGTCTTAGTTTGAACCCTACTGGGGATTTCCTTTGGTAGGAAGGTGTTAGGTTTTTGCAAGTTCCAGAAGGTCCAGCTGTTTGGAGCAAGCCTAGTGTACGTGGACAGAGTTCATTGCTGGGGGCAGGGCTGCCACGGGTTGAGCAGGGCAGGTGTTGGTTGCACAGGGCACTGCAGGGCCAGCCAGGGCAGTGAGTCAGTGGCCCATCTTCCCAGTGAGACCAATGGGTCAGTGAAGAAAGAAGCTGTGACCCGGTCAGTAGACACATCTGCATCCCGGCTCATCAGGGCCCTGAACACCCAGGGCAGCTGGTGCCAGCCCTTGCCCAGTGGGGGTGAGGATTCTAGAGGACATGCTGTTTGATCAGAACTGGCTCACATTATGGGTGAAGGGGCCGAGGGGCTGTGGCTGAGAAGAGGTGGATTGAGAGCTGTAGTATGTGGCCCCGTGGACAGTTCTGTCGTGGCAGGGCCACTTGTCAGCTTTCCTCCATGCCAGCCTTAGAAAACATCCCCAACCCTGGCTTGATGAAGCAGTGAGGACTCTTTCAGCTGCAAGTGGCAGAAACCTAGCTTGATATTGATAACAACCAATACTTACTTAGTGCTTGCATTTCCTTTCTGTATATTAACTCAGGGAATCCTCACAACAACCTAAAGGTGGATATTCTTATCCCCATTTTGTAGATAAGGAATATGAGTTAGACTGACCCAGGTCCCGCTGCCGGAAGTGATAGAGTCAGGATTTGGCCTAGGCAGGCTGGCTCCAGAGCCCATGTCGTTAACACCATGGTGAGGAAAACTCTCTCTTCAGGTTCACCAGAGGCTCAAATGATTTCACCAGTACCCGCCTCCTCACCAGTTCTCAGGCAGTTCCTGGTGTTGATCTAGTCTCTTTCCTCTCCATGTGGCCATCAGCAGCCTAAGGCTCACACCACACCCAACTGTTTAAACAACAGCACCAGAAATTAGTCTCAGTGAGCTCCCTGGGGTCATATGCTCACCTCTGAGCCACTTTCTGTGGCCCCGAGGCATTTGATGCTCTAAAATGCCAGGGTTGGGTCACAGGCCCTGAGAGCCAGGCCTGGAATCAGAACCCCAGAACCCCATGGCCTAAGAATGGGGAGAGGGGTCTTATTTGCCCAGAAAACAGGGGAGCAGTTGCTGCACAAACACAGCAAATGTGTCTGAAACAACATTACTGTCTTCCAATATTTTTTAATGGGAGATGAGGGGATATAACAACACCATTAAAGAATGTTCTGGAAACACACACACACACCCCTCTATGCCACACCGAACACAACTCTTTTTACTCTTGCTCATTACCTCCAGGCCTTGTCCTCACACATACATCTTTTAGGCAGTGATAGCCCACAGTACAATTCTCCTGTCTGCAGGTAAGATCTTTAGAGACTATGGCTAGCCTGGGGATGGTGTGGCTAATTTCCTTTCATACGAGACATAAAGGAATCTTGTCACTGTGGGCCTCTGACCATAAGCTTATAGTTTCCAGGGTGTTTTTTTGGTTTGTTTGTTTTCTCATGTTGGAATGTTGCCCTTGTGGCTCCATGAGATCAACAGTGGCTTGTTTCTGGGGTGCTGGAATGGGTAAGATGGGGAGGCACCAGGTGACAGTGCTGGCCTGACCTGCCCCTCCACAAGCCACACAGACAGCCCTTGCCAGGGTCCTGGGCAGGGGTGGCCCTTACGCTTGGGCTCATCCACAAGAGTCCTTCGCCAGGCACTTCCGTGGGGCTGGCTTTCAATGCCTGGGCCTATAAGCTGATGGCCAGGATCATTCTGTAATGCAAGTGGTCACAGAAGGAATAATAAGTATAGTGCACTTTTTGGAGCACATTCTCTATATGCCAAGTGCTATGGAAAGCTTTTTTGCACACATTCTTTCACTGAACCCTCATAACAACACTGGGATATAAGTACAATTGTTGCCCCTGATTCACATGTGAGGTTTCATAAGCGACCTCATCAAGATCACACAGGTGGGGAAGGTGGAGCCCTGATTCGGACCCACCAGTCAGAAGCCATGTTCACAACCACAACCATTTGAGAGGGGGAGCAGGAGGTTAAAGGGCACAGACTCTGGACCCTCATTGTCCAGAGATAAATCCAGGCTTTGCCACTTACTGGCTGAGTGGCTCTGAGCAGGCTACTCCATGTCTCTGTGCCTTAGCTTCTCATCTGTAAACTGGGGCAGTGGGGGGGGTGGACTTTTAATACCTACTTCAGAGGGTACAAGCATTAATGCCCATACTTATGAGGGTACAAGCATTAATGCCCATAAAATACGTCAGCTTTGGCCAGGAACAAAGGAAGTGCTGAGTAAATGCTAGCTGTTAGTACTATGCTGATGCAAAATCTTGAAAGAGAGTGAGGTATTCGGGAAGGGGGCTGAGGACCAGTTCAAATGGGACATGGTGCTTGGCACGGGGTGGGAGTGCAGGAAGGAGGGATAGACCCAGAGATACATGGATGGAATAACAGATGTGTGAAGTGAGCTCTAAAGTACAGCAGACTGTGATTTGTTCTAACATACCTTTCAAAGACAGAGAGGAAATTGTTTAATTCTGGGTGGAAATCTGGAAGAGTTTCAAGGAAGGAGCAGCTTTTGACTTGGACCTTGATAGAAGCCCAAGAGCATATAGGTAGATGAGGAGGAGACATTTTTAAAAGAGGCAAGGAGGTAAGGAGGGTGTGGAGTCCTGGCATGGGAGTGGAGGGTCAGTTCTGGAAGACAAGGAGAGAGGGAGGTATAGAGGGAGGGCTGGAAATGGGGGAGGAACCCAGAGTGCCCAACAGGGTTCCGCAGGAACTTGGAGGTGTGGCTCGGGGAGGAGGTCTACCTGGTAGCAGAACAGGGGTGTTTATGATAACGTCCTGCAGCCTGGGCCACGCTCCCCGCCACCTCGTCTCTGTGTTTAGGACCCATGGGGGTCACAGCCCCATCTGCCGCCACCTGGGTGGGCCGTGCTGCTTCGCCCAGGATCAGTGGCAACCCCCGCCCACACAGACCCCAGGAGGGAAAGCAGTCACTCTGCTCAGACTTGATTCCTCTTCCAGGCCCTGTCCCTGAACAAAGCCAGCATTTATAGCTCGGGCACTGTAGGGTAGGGTTACCCGGGCTGTTTATGACTTGGGATAGAGGATTTTCCTGGAGAGGAGAAGCCCCTTTCTGTCCCATTTGAAAGCCATTTGGGCTTTTGGGAAGGGGCTGGGTAATGGCATTTTGCCCTTAAAAATACAGTGAAGACCAGAAACGAAAGAATTCTGATGAAGTCATTCTTCCTTCCAGAGAGCTACTTAGGGCTTGGTGGGACTCCCAGATTTCAGAAATGTGGGAAGCCCACAGAGAATGGCGGTTTTGGTCAGGAAGAGCCGTCCTCCAGGACAGGGGAGACCCGTGGTGCCCTGGCACCAGGCCAGCCTGCTGGAGGCGGGGGGAAGACCCCCAGGCCCTTGCCCAAGTGTGCTGGGGCCCGTCCCTCTCCGGTCTCCTGTCCAGGTGCTCCACCTGCAGAAGGAGATGGGGCTGAGGGACTAGCCGGGCTCCCCTTGTGTTGATGCTGTGCCCTCTTCTGAAGCCCCTTCAGGCCATCAAGCTGGGCGTAGGGGTGGGGCATTGAGAAGATTTTCAAGCCACTGCCACTCTCCTTACTGGGAACCATGGCTGTCCCTTTGACCCTGAGGCCCAGACTGAAGGCCTTAGCTCATCTCACATTCCATGGGCCACCCAAGGATCCCAGGCCATGCAGAGAGATGGGTGATCTCTAGCACCCCTCTCCTCGCCAGGGCATGCCCCAAGCTGTCCCCACTTCCTACTGCACTGTGTGATTGAGGGGCTCCAGGAAACCTCTTTCCTTTCCCAAACTGTTCCTTCAACCCCTGTCATGGTCAGGCATTTCCCTGGTCAGAATCATCACTTGGGCTTCAGGGTCTGTGTCTCCAGAAGGCTCCCCTGCCAAGTAGGCATCACAAGCCAGGCAGGGGAGGAGTGAATTAGAGGCAGGGAACCAGGCAAAGGAGACAGGACTTGGGAGGATTTGGCAAACTCAGGAAAGAAAAGGGGTTTGGAGAAAGTTTTTGACCAGAATTTAAAATCTGGCAGGATGATGAAAAGTAAAGAAGAGAGGAATGGAAGTAAAAAGGGAGCAGGAAGGAAGGGATGGAGAAGTAGGAGAGAGAAGGAAAGGAAAAACAGAGGAATGAGAACAAGGAGACAGGGGTCAGAAAGGAGAAAGGGGGGAGAGGGAGGGGAGGGAAAGAGGGGTGAGAGTGATAGAAGGGAACCTGGAAGGGGGGAGGGAGAGGAGGAGGCAGAAGGAACATGGGGCGGGCAGGTCTTCAGGACCTGGCCTGCCCTCTGTCCTGGGTGTCCTGGTGGTAGGCCCTCAGGGGCAGCCAGTGCCTCTCAGTGGGGACTCCTCTTCCAAGGTTCTGGGCTGGGGGCTTTTTATCTCTCCCTCTACCCACCAGTTTATTACCTGCCAAAAAAAAAGCGCTTCTCTTTCCATTTTGGGGGAAAGAAAATGTAAGTATTCCCAGAAAAGTAGAGCTCATTAACTGTGGGAAGCAGTTGGTTACCTATCCAGTAGATAGACAGACATGCACACATGAACATGCATGCACACATGTACACTTACATAGCCCTCTAGACCTGCCAAGCCGAATATGGTAGGCATGCTGCTCTGTGTTGTACAGAACAGATATAGAATACTTCCATCATTGCAGAAAGTTCTACTAGACTGCACTGCTCTAGGTTCTTGCCAAAGCCCTGACTGTGCTTAGGTGCTCACTTTCCCACTTATTCTGGAAGGTGATGCAGAGCCCCAGGCACACTCGGGAGCGGGGTGGGAGGGGGGTGTTCATTAGCTTAAGCCAATCTTGGTAATTCCCTGCTCAGTGATGGGTTTAGTCTGGGCCTGCGACGCAGCCCTGGCCAATGAGACATAAGGGGAATTCTGCTAGGGGAGAGGGGGTAGCTTCTAGAATATCTTCCTCACTAGAGATACTGGCAGGAAATGCCTACTCCTTCCCTGAGCTCCATGCTGCCTGTGTTAATCCCCCAGAACTGCCACATCTACCCAACCACTCACTGGCAGTGGCAATAAGCCCCGAATCCACCAGTTCTGGGGTCCCTGGACTGCTGGTTGTGTGATGTCGTACATTTTCCTCATGTTTTAGTTATGAACTTTTACTTACAGCCAAAAGCATCCTAAAACATACAACAGTTTTTAATGAAAGAATTCACTAGCTACTCTCAGAAAGCTGAGAGATGTGACTGTCTCAGCCACAAGATGGATATTTACATGGGGAGGTAACTATTGGGCTTCTGGCAAGTGGAAGAACATTGAACTTGGAATGAGCAGAGCTAAGATCTAGACCTGAACCTGCTACCAACTCACTGTGTGACTTGGACAAATCAAATACTGACTCTGAGTGTTAGTATTCCCATCTGTGAAATGGGGAGAATGAAATACCCTTCAGAAAAAAGGGTCTCAGGCAGTTATTATTGCTGATATTGATAATTCCTTTCCTTTGTAGAGTTGATAAATCATTTTTATTGTCTGATCTATAAAACCCTTTTGAGATAGGAATTACTGCCTTCATTTCAGAGAAGAAAATACCAAGGTCCAGAGTGTCTTAAGTTTTGTCCAAGGCCCCCATTGGCAAGTCATAGAGCTGGGATGTGTACTTAACATCAAATCCTGGGCTCTGTCCACTCTCCCCTGGGTGGGGCTGAGTAGCATTCATTCACCCTTTAGAGTGAGTTAGCTCCAGACTGTCCAACTGATGGTCATAGTTGAAACCTAGGCTCTAGGAAACAGGCCAGGGTTAGGGAGTAGGAGGACAGGAGCTTGAGAGGCCTGGAGACCTGGCTCCATATGAGGAAGGCAGGTGGTAAGCTAGCTTAGGTGCTATGTCAGGGTGAGGGTGCACAGGCTACTGCATGGAGGCTGAGGGCTGGCACCTTCAGAAGTGACTGGTGCTGGGCAGAGTTCTGACTGAGGCCTCAGGAGACTTGGGTTCAATTCCCAACTCTGCTCTTTCTAGCTGTGTGATCATAGGTGAGTCCCTTAACCTTTCTGAGCCTGTTAACCCACCTGTAAAATGGAAATGGTAATCCTTGCCCATTCATGTTGATATTACATAGATCAACTGAGGTGCTTTATGAACTGTAAAACATTAGAGACATCAAAACGATTGCTTGGGCTTCCCTGGTGGCGCAGTGGTTGAGAGTCCACCTGCCGATGCAGGGGACACGGGTTCGTGCCCCAGTCCGGGAGGATCCCACATGCCACAGAGCGGCTGGGCCCGTGAGCCATGGCCGCTGAGCCTGTGCGTCCGGAGCCTGTGCTCCGCAACGGGAGAGTCCACAACAGTGAGAGGCCGGCGTACCGCAAACAACAAAACGATTGCTTTAAGTGGGGGGGAGGAAGAACACTGAGAAAGAAGTCCTATATACAGTCGGCCCTCCATAGCCCCATCAGCCAATGCCAAATTTTATATAAGGGACTTGCAGATTTTGGTACCCACAGGGGTCCTGGAATCAATCCCCCAATGCCCTTGGATACTGAGGGGCCACTGTATGTCAGCAAAGCACAAGACCCCTTGTATGCTGGGGTCTGGGCCCTGGGGACTGGTCCCAGCACCAGGAGAAAACAGCAGTTTGCCTGGGAAACATTGACAAGAAACCAGAGCACGTTGAAGGGCAGCTTGTTAAAAACTACATATATACAATGGAATATTACTCAGCCATAAAAAGAAATGAAATTGAGTTATTTGTAGTGAGGTGGATGGACCTAGAGTCTGTCATGCAGAGTGAAGTAAGTCAGAAAGAGAAAAACAAATACCGTATGCTAACACATATATATGGAATCTAAAAAAAAAAAAAAAAAGGTCATGAAGAACCTAAGGGCAAGACGGGAATAAAGACACAGACCTACTAGAGAATGAACTTGAGGATATGAGGAGGGGGGAAGGGTAAGCTGGGACAAAGTGAGAGAGTGGCATAGACATATATACACTACCAAATGTAAAATAGATAGCTAGTGGGAAGCAGCCGCATAGCACAGGGAGATCAGCTCTGTGCTTTGTGACCACCTAGAGGGGTGGGATAGGGAGGGTGGGAGGGAGGGAGACCCAGGAGGGAAGAGATATGGGGACATATGTATATGTATAACTGATTCACTTTGTTATAAAGCAGAAACTAACACACCATTGTAAGGCAATTATACTTCAATAAAGATGTTAAAAACAAAACAAAACAAAAAAACACAACCTGGTGAGGCTCGGGGATGGGGTTGTTAATGAGGTGTGATCCCAAAAGTGCGAGACCTGAGTGGATTCTGCAAGAAGCCTGCTGGCTTTGATCCCTCTTCTCTTATAAAATGTTATTTGTGCTCTCAGCCCCTCAAATTCCTAGACGGACGAATCAGTCTGGGCTGCCCATGGAATTTGAAAAGAATAAGTTTTCAAAAAACCACATTTGGAAACAATAGTTACCAGAAGTGTCTGGGTCTCAGAGGAAAAACAAATACCCTAATCCTGGGTTGCCCCTGTTCTCCAAGCATCCTTCCAGCTAATGCCTTCCACCGTGCGCCCTCTTAACAGGAGACATACCATTTAATGAGGAGCTATTTCACCCTGTGCTCCTGAGCCATGAAAATGAAATACGACCAGATGCAGCAGCTGTGCCCTAGCAGATTCCTCGACACCCTTCCCTAGGGAGCGAACGGTCCCAGAGGGCCGAGGGCTGCTCTGTCCAGTCCCACTCCACCACTGTCTCCTCAGGAGGAGCTTGCTGTGTGGCAATAACAGGAGTCAGCTGGTTTCTTACCTATCTTGAACATTTAAAAATTCTAACCAAAGCTATATACGTTCTTAGTTTTAAAAAATCAAATAGTACCATAAAATTTATAGCAAAAACAGCAGTGTCCTGATTTTGAAAATGAGGCAACCGCTTTCAGTACTTTTTGGAGTGCATGTACCTGCATACTTCTATATAATAAGCTTATAATTCTGATTCTTGATTTTTCAACTTTAGATTTAGCCATTAACTGTCAAATGACAACTTAGCTCTCTAACACTCTGTCCCATCAATACACCCTGTAAGCTCAGCCCTCCTTTGCTGGGGCTAGCCCTGTCTGGGCCCCTGTCCTCTTGCTTCAGTCTGGTTATGGCTGAGCCTGTGTGGATCTGCCATCTGGGCAATAACAAGAACAAGCCAGGTAAACAGGTTTGAGAACAACTCCTTGGTGAGCACACGCTGCATAGTAGGGGCAGAGTGTGAGGGCCAACAGAGTAGCCCAAGCAGCGTGCTCTGCAGAAGAAATGGAAGGGGTTGGCTGAGAGTGGGGAGGTTATAATGAGTATGTGTGTCAGGCCCTTGGGAACAGAGAGCAGCAAGCATTCATTCTGACCATGGTAATCAGAGAAGGCTTCCCAGTGGAGGTGGCCAGTGAGCTAGACCTTGGGCAGTTAATAACATTTCAATATGCTGAGGAATGGGAAATCCCAAAATCGTTTGCAGAAGAGGAAAGAGTATAAGGAAGGGAGAGCAGAGACCTGAAAGTGAATTGTAAGGAGTGGTTGTGTGTTGCCAGAGCATGAAACAGATGCACTGGGAATGAGGCTGGAGGGGTGAGAGCTGGCCTAGATGCAGAGGGTGAGGGCACCTGTGCACACATGGGTGCCAAGGAGGGTATGCCAGCAGTAGTCACACATGGTCTTGTTTATTTCATTCTAATGGCCTGTAGCTTGACAAGGAACATGCACTTTATCCTTTGCTAAAATGGAGGCACTGAATATGAAGGTTTTGAGTAAGAGAGTGTCCCTCTGCTGTGGGACAGGACGAGTAAGCAGAGGCCAGAGGGGAGAATTCAGGGACAAGACAATAACCACAGCCAGGAGCTGGAGGAGAGATGTGTGCAAGAAATGTGTTGTTATTTTCTTAAAGTCTGTCTTATTTACCACGGTATCCTTAGAACCTAGATGTGTGTGTGCACAGTGGGTGCTGGTGAATATTTGATAAATAAATGCATGAATCTCCCTAGGCCCATAGTTCAGCCATTGGCCCAGGGAGTGGACCTCAGGTCCCCACTACCCACAGACCCATCGACTTCCAACTCCTTTCCCGAGAGCTGGGAATCTCCACCATCTGTTGCCCCCTTACCCATCCCGCAGGGACTGCTTGTCTTCTTTTCTGGCACTATCTCCTCTGAAAGCTTAGGCTTTCTCAGACCCTGAAAAGGAGATTGTTTCAAATCCACTCCTCTTTCGTCCCTGCAAATATCTCTGAAGAAGGGGATCCCCAAAGCCCAGCTTCAGTCTCAGATTGGGAAAGAACTCTATGTGAAAAATAGAAACCCAAGGAGATAGCATCTTCCTGATTCTTCCATGGAGCACAAATAAACACAAATGCGTATCTTCGCACTTTGCCCTGTGCCTGACATGTGACGGGCCCTCGGATCATGCTGTTGTTATGAGTAATCAGCGCTAAGTGCTACCTGGAGTCACCCAAGGGGCTGTCCTTGGGCGGGATGCTGTGGGACCCTCCCTCCCCTCCCAGCCTGTGGGCAGCAGAGCCCCGGAAACGATGCCGGGTCAAGGTCAGTGCTCCCGGCCACATGGGCGAGGTCTCCACTCTGAGTACTCTGCACGCTCCAGCCACCCCTCCAGGCCCTGGGGAGAAGGGCTGTGAGGTCACTTCTGGCAAAGGCATTCCCCTTCACATCTTCCTTTTCTTGAGTCAAAGCAACCCGTGATTCAACCTCCAGGGAAAAGGAGTAAAGAAGAGCATTGAAAACAGCCGGAAGGGCCTGAGGAAAAGAGGTCTGCCTGAGTAACTGATGGGGTTGTATGATGGAAGCAGGGACATTGTTGCTTTTAGAGACAGATTAAATCTCTGCTCTCTGCAATTTACTAGTTTTGTGTGACCTTGGGTAGGTTACAGACCTCTCTGAGTCTCAGTTTTCTCATCTGTACATTGGGAATCGTAGACCCTAACTCTTGGGTAGTTGTGAGGTTGAAAGTGGCCAGTGCTGGTCCATCAACTGTGCTTTTACTGGCCTGCAGCAAGGTAAAAACAGCAACGGGGGAGTAAGTGTTCAGAAATGTTTGTAGAGTTTGAAATTGCCTGACATCCAAGCATGTGATCAGGGGACTTGCCTCACTGAACAGGGTGTGGGCCAAAATATTGACCTTCATTGGACTGGAAATACATTCTAAAAACTAAAAACAAAAATCTGGTCCTTCACCACTGATAGTTTGGTAAGCACTGTTGTAAAGAGTATGGCCTCCCAGTACATGAACTGGGGAATGCTCCAGCAGCACTGGGTTGGTGTACTTCCCCTGGGCCCAGCTGTCCAGGTTGGTCTGTGGCAGCCTCCCCCTTCCTTTCCTGAGGTGTCCTCCATGCCTGGCACTGGTCTTCAGACTGGATCATCACCTTGACTCTTGCCTCCAGCTCAGCCCTCACATCCAACCAGTTGTCAAGTCCTGTCTCGCCTCCTACCTATGTGTCCCTCATTTGTGTCCCCTTCCCTTCAGCCACACTGCCACTAGCAGAGCACAGGTCTTCACTGCCACAAGGATGCTGTGGTCCTCCCCACCCAACTCCATCCTCCATGATGCCTGCAGAGGGAATTTTTAATTTATTTAAATAAATATTTGAAATTTGAGAATAGTTTTAGATTTACAGGAAAGTTGCAAGGGTAGTAGAGGAGTTTCATATACCTTTCACCCCTATACAGAGGCTGGAACCTAAAAGGCAAACAAGAATTGAATTTTATTTAAAAGCTCCATCATTCTGCCAAGGGGTTTAGCATTTATAAAGAGGACCCACACGTACACACACAAAAAACATATAAAAAACGATGCTGAACTCAATGGACTAAATCACAAATGATGGAAATTCAGGCACCAGCAGGAGAGGTATTTGGGAAAAGATATTTCCTGTCTGTGCTTCTAGGGTCACACCCGTATGACTATGATCCCTGGCCACAGAGTCCTTGAATCCAGCTCCCCTGGCCCTGGAGAATTCGTCAACCACTCCACAACACGCTGCTGGATTTGATTCCCATACTGCCATTGTCTCTGGGGCAAAATCACCCAGCCAATCCAGAAGTCAGCTTTAGGGACTGACACACAGGCCCCATTTGGGCAGATCCGGCAAGCAGGGTTTCCAACCACACAGGCATGCTGCCATCATGTTAGTCATCAGATGTGGGCTGTGACAAGGCCCTTAGACAACATCTCAGTGGACAGATGGGGAAACTGAGGCCCAGAGAATGGAAGGGGCTTGCCCACTGTCAGTCATCCTTCATTTGTTCACTTGTTAATTCACTCATTCAATAAACATTTGGGGAACATCTTCTACAAACCAGATCCCATGCTGTTGGAGAGAAAATGAATGTGATTCCACAGTTTAAAAAAAAACAACAAACAGTCCAGGCTCAGTGGTGCAGGGACATCCCCAGAATTCCTTCCAGGACACTGCATCCCCCATGCTGGAGGCAGAGTACTTGGTTCACTGTGAAGACTTGTGAATAGCTCTGGCCAATCTGGTTGGAGACTGAATCCCCACAGGCACCATTCCTTCCAGTTAAAGCTTTTTTTCCTCATCAGTCACTGGTCTAGTTCTCTCTTTGCTACTTCCAATCCATTCTCTCCCCTTGCCTGTACCCTGTGTCGATTTTATTTGCCCCTGGAACCCTGGCACCTAGAACAGTGCCCAGCACATGGGAGGGGCTCAATGAATATTTACCAAACAAATGGAAATGCTACAGAAACTTGAAAGCACCAGGACTAGCAGCATTGTGGTTGGGAGGGTTGCACGTGGTAGGGTTCAGTCACTGAAGCTACTGGGGAGGTCTTGGGTTCAAATCTCAGCCCCGCTTCTGGCTAGACAACTAGCTGGGTGGCTTAGAACAAGTCACTTCCCCTCTGTGAACCTGTTTCTTCCTCTACCTCACAAGATCCAATAAGACAGCACTTCATAAAACACCTGGTTCTTCTTGTGCCTGACACATAAAGGATCATCTAGTAAAACAACTTGATTATGTTTGCCTTTTGTTTTTTAGTTTGTTCTTACAAAGATGGGCAGCTGGATGTTAGGGAAGGAGAACAGGGACAGGGAATAGACTCCAACCAGGGGCTCTCTTAAAATTCACTGTTGTCATCAACCACTGAGATCTGGGGATCCTTTGTTACCACAACATTACCTAGTCTATCCTGACTAATACAGGACCTCTTTGGGAATCTGATGAAAGCTTGGACCGCAAGAAAACTGCATATTCATGCAAAATTTAGAACCTTTCAACTTCAATATCATAAGATTTCATCTGTTTCTAAGATCCTTGATGCCACATGGCTTCCTCCTCTCAGCCTTGGAATCTGGGGCACCTGGGTGTGAGTGATGCTGGGTCAGGGGTCATGAAGGCTTGAGAGGTTAAGATATGGCAGAGGGGGACTGACCCTGTCGCCACGGAGCAAGGCTTGAGTTGTACAAGTGAGTCAGGAGCTGGGGAGAGAGCTTGAGTCCAAACTTGGTCTTTTTGGATGCTTTCTTGAGTCTGAGCTTGTTTTACAGATGCTTTCATTAGCCTAAGCTTGTTTTTTGAATGCCTTCTGCTGCCAGCTACATTATAGCCCCTCCTAGTGTGACGACATGTTGCTATCAAAGGGCTGCAGAAGAAGGGGTGCTTGTTGCTATTGTGAGCAAACACTGCATAAACAATCAGCTCACATGCATGTGCTTCCCAGAGCATGTGACCAATGGCCTGGAGGTGGCTCAGGCTATGAGGTGGAGGGAGGGGCATTTTGAGGTCAACAGAAACCTCACTTGAGGGGCATCTCCATAGGTGGGAACAGAAGAGAGAGTCATTGCCAAGGCCACATGCGCAGGATCGAGGGTCACAAGTACCGGATGGAGCTGAGAACAGGAGGGGCTTCACATTCCAAATGTGACTCTCAGCTTGAGTCACACGTGGAGCCTCTCCTAGGTGATACATTCCCCTCTGGCTGAAAGGGCAAGCTGCTCCAAGGCCAATTGGTGAGTTCAGACAGCTGCCCAGGGATGTCTCTGGCCACTCAAGGGTGTACACTTCAAAGTGGACAGTCAGGGGTGAAGGAGGGACCTCAGCCTGGGGTCAGGACTCTTGGTTCAAATCCTGGCCTCACTGTCAGCCCCCTAGGTGACCCAAGGCTAGGTCACCACTCTCTGGGCACCTTGTTTACTGGGCACTGAAGGTACTCTCCCAGCTTTGAAGGGCCTCACACAGAGGTCTCCACCAGCTCAGGGTCAGGGCTGGCTTCTGGGGCACTGGCAAGTGACTGACTGGTGGAGCTCGACCACCCCCTTCTGTCAGATGTTCACAGCTCAGTCCGTGGTCAGGGGCCACAGGAAGCCTCCCTGCTCCCCAGTACCCCCACAGGTCATTAGTATTCAGTGTAGGAAGAGAAGACCACTCACCTGCAGTTGCAGCAGCAACAAAAGACCTACAGTTCCACCATTAGAGCTTCACACCTTTGGATGAAGTAGTGTTTCCTATTAAAATGCAAATGCCCCCAGGCATTCACAAGGTAACTTGTGAAGCTGTTAGCAGTTATGTACACTCTCTATGAATTGATAAATAGGCCCTTCCCAAGAACCAGCTGGCAGGGAACAGATTTGGATAAAAGGGAGGAAGGAAACTTAAGTACCTAGAGGATGGGAACAAATTTGTGTGGGAGCATGATAATAAGATGGGTAATAGCAAATACTTATACATCATGCATTATGTGCCAGGCACTGTTCTAAGCAATAGATATAGATATGGATGTGGATTTACTCATTTAATTGTGACAGTAGCCCTAAGGGGTAGGTGTTATCATCACAATGTTACAAATTAGGGAACAGAGGCACAGAAAGGTCATGTGTGCGGGCCTTTGTCCCTCAAGATCCACCCTTCTTCACCTTTCTCCGGAGGGTCTGTGCCCCGAGGGGCTGATTTACAGTCAACTTTACCTGCTCCCTTGTCCTCTGGCGGGAAGACAGGGAGATCAGAGTATTTGCCCAGCTCCCTCCCCACCAGCCCTTTCAGTCCTAGAGGCAGAACAACCTCCTCTGTAGGAGTTGCCCCATCCTTTATGAGTTCCCTTTCACCTGTGCACACCGCTGTAAATAACCCCTTCTGCAAACTCTGTGAGGGGCTGTTTCCTGTGGGACCCTGCTCAAGATCACTCATCTCGTAAGAGGCAGCACCAGGTTCAAACCCTGGCAACCCAGCTGCAGGCTACCAGGAGCCTCTCATCAAAAAGGCCAATGGCCCATGGCCCTGCTGCACACCAGGGTCTATAGAATGGAATCTTGCAGGGCTTGGGCCCTATGGTCAGTGTCTCACCAGGTGAGGTTTGCAGCCTTGAGACTGAGCAAGGGTCCAGAACATTCCTGCCATTCATCTTGAGTGAAATGAGAGCCACAGTCTCCCTGCACTACTGAAATTCTCTCCCACCGCCAGTCGTCCAAGCATGCATACTCTAATCCTTGGAAGTTACGAAGCCCTTGCTCTATGGAGAAAGGGAGTGTGCAGATGTAGCAAGGTGGTGCAGACCCAGAAGCGAGGGAAAGTTACTACTAAGCTTGGATAGGTCAGGGAGTTCTGTAGAACTCCATCCCCATCTGGCCCATCCCCGTGCATCTAGGTACCCTTTCCTGAACCAGCCTGAGCAGCTGGGCATCCATCTGATTCTCCAAGCTTGAAACCACCTCAAGAAGCCTCCCTTGTGTGCCCAGCCAAGCCCACAGACAGCCTTCTCTCCCTCCTCCAGACTCATAGATGGACAGATTTTTGCCAAAAGTTCCACCCAGTCTTCTGAATGGGAGCCACTGCCAGGGTTCAGCATTCTCTCTACAGTCTGTTGACAGAGGAATACGCCCCTGAAACATAACTAAATAATCTAAGCGCCAGGGTCATGGCCATAGCCACCTCTGTTGCTCCCCCACACCAAAGCACAGCAGACCATGTAGAAAACAGCCAGTGGGGCCTTGAAGTCTTTCAGTCCAGCTCCTCACTTTGCGAAGGGAGAAGCTGAGACCCAGAGAGGGACGTGACACACCAGTTCTCCTGGCTCCCAGTGCACTGGTCTTCCCCTGGCACCCAGCTGCCAGCAGGGCCATTGGCTGCAGGCAGGTGACGACTTATACTGGACAGAGGCTACTGTGAGGTTGGCGGGAGGAGTCAGAGCCCTGCAGCCTCCCCACCATGACATTCCAAGGCTCCTCCAGCAGACGCTTGCTTTGGAGCCTAAAAGCTGGTAATTGGGAGGAATTGGTGTGACTCATGTACCAAACACTGTTTTTGTTTTTCCTCTTTCTTAACAATCTCAACTATTCGCTATTTTTATTTCGGGGCCAGATGCAATTTCATCATTTTCTTTCTCCTTGCCTGGGATTCTGTGTCGCATTGCCATGGGAACCCTGGGCCCCCTCCCTAGCTGTCATGAAGGTGCCTGCGTGTTGGTCAGGGAGCTGATGGAGGGGCTCACGGCCACCGCAGCAGCTGCAGCCAAGGCAGGACTGAGCTCGCACACCCCAGCCTCACTCTGAGGCCAGCCCAGGATGCTTGCCTTGCCTGCCCCATGGCATTCCTGCCCTCAGCTGACCCCTCGGTCCCCCAACACTTGATTCTTCCAGGGTCCCAGACCTGCAGCTCCTCACTCAGGCCTTGCCTTTCCCAGAAAGCTTCCTCCACAGGCCCTGTCCTGTGACCCTCCCCCAGCCTCCCTGCCTCCAATCTTCCACCTGTGTCCATCCTCCACAGAGCTACCAGAGTCATCTTTTATGTTTTAATTTTTGTTTAACCAAAGTACCACATACACGTTTTTTAAAATTGTGCTAAAAATCGATGAAAGACTGTAGTCCTCTGCCCCCTACCCTCTCTCTAGCGGCACCAGCTTTCAATTCTTTCAGCTCTTTCTCTGGTTGGGACTTTAGATTTTTGAAAAGAAATATGTGTGTGTGTGTGTGTGTGTGTGTGTGTACATCGCTATTTCTTGAATAGTTTGTTTTTAGCAAAATCTCTTGGCTTCCTGTCATGGTAGTTTGGGATTTAACACTTTTACCCATGACTCTCCCACTTGCTTTACTCCCATATTTTCAAAAGCACAAATTCTAGTGGAAGTAGTAAGCAGTGTTCCCATTATTAGACCTGTGTAGAAATTGTTCATGACGGGTCAAGTAGTGACAGTGTTTACTGGCTTTGGCCTATAACTGTTTCTGCCTGGAGTTCATCCCTCAGACCTGGGCCTCTGGGGTTCCTGTCCTGGGCCCCATGCTGGCCCTCCTGTGGCTACATCTCTGTGGAAGGACCGAGGCATTCACAGGGCCAAAGTGATGTCCCTTCCTGGGGCCCACACCCCTCCCCTCTAGACCATGCTTTGGGTTCCTGGGACCCCAAATTCCCTAGTCAAATGGCCCCAAGCCCACTTCCGGGGAATCTTCTCCAGAACCGTCTCTCCCAAGAACGGTCCACACTGGTGGGTGCACCCCCCTCAGCCCTGGCGGTGGCCAAGAGGCAGATGCTTTCTGGTGGGGTGTGGATGGAACGCAGATATGAAGGCTGTGTGTCCACACACACGTGCACAGGGCCCCACGTGTGGCAGGCTGTGGGGGAGAGCCTGAGCCAGGGGGCAGGACTAGACTTAGTAATGGCTTTCTTCCTGTCTCCCACCCACCTCCATTTCCTTGGTTTTCTATATTCCCATTATTCCCCTTAGTGTTCCAAAAATACCTGTCACATGTTCATCAGGAATTTTACCAAATGCTCCAATTCCCTCAAACCACCTAATCCATCTCTTCTGTTTTCCCCCTTCTTATGTAAAGAAACGAAAGAAGAAACACTCAACACCCACTGAGTGCAAGGCAATATGCTAGGTGCTGGGGGACTATGCAATGAGCAAGGCATAGCTCCTGTCCTCCAGGGCTTGCAATCTGGTGAGAAGGAAACTGGGCTTCGAGGCAGCTTTCTGAACTCTACATGGATCCAGGCACCCATGATGGCTGGGTGCGGGGGGGGGGGGACCCAGATACACAGAGAAAGACAGGCAGATGGGATGCAGGGTGTGATGTTTCCATCTTATGGATCCATAAACTTTTTTTAAAAAATTAATTAATTAATTAATTAATTTTTGGCTATGTTGGGTCTTCATTGCTGCATGGGGGCTTTCTCTACTCGTGGCAAAGGGGGGGCTACTCTTTGTTGCGATGCGCGGGCTTCTCATTGCAGTGGTTTCTCTTGTTGCAGAGCACGGGCTCTAGGCATGCGGGCTTCAGTAGTTGTGGCACGAAGGCTCAGTAGTTGTGGTGCACGGGCTTAGTTGCTCTGCGGCATTTGGGATATTCCTGGATCAGAGCTCAAACCCATGTCCCCTGCATTGGCAGGCAGATTCTTAACCACTGCGCCACCAGGGAAGTCCTGGATCCATAAACTTCTTAATTTGAAATTTGTTCAAACAAATTGAATGGGAGAAACATAAAATCAATAAGAGAAATAGAAGCAAGTTGTTTATAGAACCCTGCAGGTGGCTCAGAGCATAGTTTGAAAACCACTTCTCCAAGATACTGTAGCAAAGGTGTTTATAGCCATGTTGCCTGTTTGCAACTATAAGTGCCAAATAGGGACATCACTTGTTGCTACTTGCTCCACAGGAGTTGAAATTAAGCCAAGGGCTTCCTTTAGCCAGGGAGATGGGAGTTTCCTACCTCTACCTTAACTCAAAGGAGTAAGTGGCTAATAGTAGATGTGAGGGGCGGCACCATGCTGGGGTGGGTTGTTCAGTTCAGGGTGAGTGGATCCTGTGCTCCTTGAACCATGTCATGGAGACACCCACATACTCCAGAAAGCACCAGGCGCCGCTGTCTGTCTGGTACCCATCTCTCCACCCATTCCTCCATTGGCTCACTCATCACATGCTTGGGGAGCACCAAAGTGTGCAGGTTCTTTGTCAGGTGTTTGGAGCTACAGTGGTGAACCAAATACCTGAATCTTGGGGGCCAGTAAAGGAGACAAGGCACGTGCCACAGAATGGGTACTGGTCAAGTGTTATGGGAACTCAGAGGTGGGAGAAATCTCCTCCAGCTGAAAGGTTCAGGAAGGGCTCCCTGTAGGAGATGACACTAAAGCTAATCATTGAAGGCTGGTGGAACCTGGGGAATCAGAAGGAGCCCATTTGGGGCCAAGGCTCTGCTTGGAAAGGCATGAGGAACAGTTCGTTTCAGCTAGAGCATGGTGGTGTGGAGGTGGGTAGAGCAGTGGTGAAATACACACACACCCAAAGCTGCCCTGGACCCAGACCCATCTGGACCACACCAGCTCATACATGCATCTGTGTCACCTAGGACCCTTTTCCAGCATTTTCCATGTGTGCATCTTGTCCTATTAACTCTAGCTTGAGCACCCCAAGGGACAGCACTATTTCATCTTTCGTAGGACAGGTAGCTGCATAAAGGGGATGTGCAATAAAGACTTGCTTGGGACTTCCCTTGTGGTGCAGTGGTTAAGAATCCACCTGCCAATTCAGGGGACATGGGTTCGAACCCTGGTCTGGGAAGATCCCACATGCCACAGAGCAGCTAAGCCCATGCACCACAACTACTGAGCCTGTGCTCTAGAGCCCGTGAACCACAACTACTGAGCCCATGTGCCACAGATACTGAAGCCCGTGACCCTAGAGTCCATGCTCCACAACAAGAGAAGCCACCGCAATGAGAAGTCCGCACACCGCAATGAAGAGTAGCCCCCGCTCGCTGCAACTAGAGAAAGCCCGCGGGCTCTGGGATACAGAAATAAACAAAGAGATGGTGTCCTTCCATCATGGCACTGACACTTGAGAGAAAAGCAGCAGGCACAGGCTCTCGCATGGCTGGCTATAAATTCATTCCCCTGCTTACCCTGAAGATTGGGCAGAACAAACAAGGGCTGGACCTGGGTTTTAATCTCAGCTCCCTGCTTAGCTGTGAGACTTAGGGAAAGCTATTCACCTCTCTGAGCTTGCACCCTAATTTATAAAAGTGGTGCTTGTAACCCTTCCTCACAGTGCTATTGTGGGGCTAAGATGAAACAGTCTGGAAAAGCGTCCCCCACAGTGCCTGGTACACGTAGTGGCTGTTTCACAAGTATTGGTCCCTTTCCCTTCCTCAGTTTGAGGTCTCAGTTTTCTCATCTTTATAAATGGCCCATTCAGGCCAGGTGATCTGCTTGTAAAAGTCCTTCTCACAGCTGTAACAGTTTCTGATTTTAAAAAAATCCAAAAAGATAGGGGCAGTTGGAGGGCTTGTGTATTGTTCTCTGTGGTAAATCAGTCCCTGTATGAAGTCACTTCACCTCCCCGGCGTTTGTCAGATTTTCCCTTTGTGTGCGGAGAGTGTTGGGACCTGCCAACCCGCGCCACCCCGAGCCGCACTGGCTACTTCTCCGTGTGTAAATGGCTTTACCATCGTGTGCAGCTTAACCATCCCTCTGCAGTCCCGCAGAGAGGAAAACAGCCTTTCTTATGCAACCCTGTCTGGAGAGACAGACAGCAAATGAGCACGGCTAAAAATATTTCATTTTCGTGTGTGTGGTGTGGGGCAGAGAAGGAGGGGCTGTTGGAAGGTGGGTCATATTGCCAAATGCTCTGGATTTTTATCTGCACTCAGCCGGGAATACAAGAAATAACAGGAGAGTGGTAGCTCTGGCCACGTGGAATCTATCCCATGGTGCTTTCAGTCCAGGATTCTGATTCCTCCTCCTCCTTGCTAGCTCATGCACCCAGCCTCCAGGTGCTACCCCAGGCCTCAGTCATGGACACCGTCAGTGCCCTGCCCAGATTCTCAAAGCTCCCATCCTCTAGCTTCTTGGAGCTTTGCTGCTAATGGCTAGCACCGGTGACCTTCGGCACGTTGCTCTTGGACACTGGAACACAAGTGTCCAGGGAAAACTGCACGTGGTAGGAGTTGGTCCCTATCCATCCACCCCATAGCCAATGACTGACCGGAGAGGGAGTACTGAGGTGTCATTCACACCTCAGAGCTCCCCTGGGATCGGGCTGAGTGTGGAACTCCACCTGCAGCTCCACCCTGCCTGGCTTCTTCCCCTGATGCAACCTGCTCCACCCCTCCCTTACCAGTTTTCCCTGGGAGCACACCTTTAACCAGTCCTTCACTCCTGACACCTCAGCTCTGAGTCTGCTTCAGGGACAACCCCACTTATGAAGCCTTCCTCCCGGAGCCCATCCTGACTCCAGACCAGCTGCCTTTTCTGCACCTTCCTAATGAACTCTCCTGTGATTGTTGGCAGCAAGCATTTAAGTGCTGTGTTCCTTTGACTCCAGGATGACCTGGGTGTTTGTAAGAAGGAGGAGATCTGCATTTTGATCAGCCTGCCCTGTTCCTCATGTTATTCTTATGCACGCTATATTTTAAGAACCTCTGTATAGAGGATTCTTGGAGTATTCCTTATCTCATTTGCCAGACCACAAACTCCTTGTAAGATAATAACTATTTTCTTAATGCTTTGTGCAAAATGCTCTGATATGCATCAAGCCATTTGATCCTCCCAACCGCACCATGTGGTAAAAAAATTTTAAAAGTGATTATTATCCTCACTGTGAACAAGCAAGTCTCAAGAATATTAAATGGGAGGGGTAGAAAAGATTCAAGTGTAGAATGGGTGGTCTAGATGACCTTTAAGACCCCTCCAACTATGACCTTTTAGTCTATTCTGTTTTAATTTCTCTCTGTCTCTATTCAAGTTAATCAGCTGGTTAGGAGTGGAGGAAAGATGTGTGTGTATGATCTATTAAGTATGACAGTCCAATGAGATTGTTATTATTGTTACATCTATTTGTATAATAGATAAATAAATATACTTATATATAAGTATATAATAAAACAGGCTCAGAGCAGTTAAATGAAATACTAATCGTTGTACTTTTTTAAGGGCCAGTGACAGAAATCTCGCTCAAATTAACATAAATAGAAAAGAATATTTATTGCAGTACCTGGCTTCAGGCCTGGCTGGATCTAGGAACTCGAACAATATCAAGTTATTGCTTCTTCCATGTGTCTGGGAAAGAAGATTCCAAGCAGTTCCCTTGTCATCCTTAGAGTCCTAGTCCCAGAGGAAAAGAGAGTGCCCTTTCTGACAGCTCTTGGGGAAGAAAAGAAGAAGGCTTAAGGAAGACTCTAATTGGCCCTGCCTTGATCATGGCCTGATACCAGAACAAATCATTTTGGCTAGGTTGATGAGTCCTTGAATGCCCAGACCTCAGCCTTGTGCCCATACCTGGCCAGGAAGGATAGGTCAGCCCCATCTGAATCACAGGGAAATGGGAGAGAGAATCAGGGCAAACCAAGGGACTGAACCACAAATGACTTGCCAAAGGTCAAGGGCTTAGTAAGTGGTAAAGTTAAGATTTGAACCCAGGTCTTTTGTCTTGATGTAGAGAGTTGGTTCCTTTATTCCACAGCTGTGATCCACAGTACCTAGCCAGTACCAGAGGCACCATCACGGTCAACATTAGCAGCCATGGCAGCTGTTAAGTTTTTAACATAAAGGGCACCTTTAACTTTTCAAATTACTTTGACCAACACTCTCTTTTTCCTCATCCTCAGAAAACTGAGACATGTGGACTAATTGTAAATTCACATGCAGTTGTGGGAACCAATATAGAGAGATCCATGTATCTTTCACCCAGTTTCCCCCATGGTAACATCTGGTGAAATTATAGCACAGTATCACAGTAAGGATGTTGACATTGATACAGTTGAGAAGACACAGATCATTTCCAACCACAGGATCCTACATGATGCCTTTTTATAGCCTTATACACTTCTTTCCTGTCCCCATCTCCTCCTTAATCCCTGGCAACCACTGGAGAGCCACATGTTCTCTATTTATATAATTTTGTCATTTAAAGAATGTTGTGTAAATGGAATCATACAGTGTGTAACCTTTTGGGGTTGGCTTTTTTCACACAGCATAGTTTTCTGTAGATTCAGCACAGCTGTTGCATATATCAATAGCTTATCCTTTTTTATTGCTGAACAGCATTCCGTGATGTGGATATACCACCAGCTTGTTTTTAACCATTCACCTGTTAAGGGACATCTGAGTTGGTTCCAGTTTTGGACTGTTACAAATAAAACCGTTATTAACATTCATGTACATGTTGTTGGTTTTCTTTTAAGATTTATTTTTTTATATATATTTATTTGGTTTTTTTAAACTTTTGGCTGTGTTGGGTCTTTGTTGCTGTGTGCAGGCTTTCTCTAGTTCCAGCGAGTGGGGGCTACTTTTCGTTTCGGTGCGCGGGCCTCTCATTGTCATAGCTTCTCTTGTTGCGGAGCACGGGCTCTAGGCACGCGGGCTTCAGTAGTTGTGGCTCATGGGCTCTAGAGAGCAGGCTCAGTAGTTGTGGTGCGTGGGCTTGGTTGCTCCGCGGCATGTGGGATCTTCCCAGACCAGAGATCGAACCCGTGTCCCCTGCATTGGCAGGAGGATTCTTAACCACTGCGCCAGCAGGGAAGCCCCACGTACATGTTTTTATGTGAACACAAGTCTTTGTTTCTTTGGGATAAGTGCTTAGGGGTGCAATTGCTGGGTCATATGGTAGTTGCATGTTTAGCTTTTCAAGAAACTGCCAAATTGTTTTGCAGAGTGGCTGTGCCATCTTACATTCTCACCAGCAATGTGTGAGTGATCCAGTCTCTCCACACTGTCACTGTTTTTATTTTAGCCATCCTGAGAGTAGTGCTGTCTCACTGTAGTATTAATCAGCATGACCTTTGTGACTAATGATGATGAACATCTCTTTGTGAGCTTATTTGCCATCTGAATATCCTCTCTGGTGAAATGTCTGTGCCTATCTTTGCCCTTTTCCTAACTGGATTGTTTGAGTTTTTTACTGTTGAGTTTTGAGAATGCTTTAGATATTCTTTAGATATTCTAAATACTAATTCTTGTCAGTTACATGGTTTGCAATTATTTTTCCTCAGGCTGTAGCTTGTTTTTCACCCACAGGGTGAAATAAAATATTTTTTAGAATAAAAGTTTTAATTTTGATGAGGTCCAACTTATGATTTTTTCCTTTTATGGATCATGATTTTGGTGTCAAGTCTAAGGACTCCTTTGTTTAGCCCTAGATCACAGAGATTGTCCCCCTATTTTATTTTTACCAAATGTTTTATAGTTTTATGCTTTATATTAAAGTCTGCAATTCATTTTGGATTAATTTTTGTAGAAGGTATGAGGTTTGGATCAAGGTTTATTTTTCTGCTTATGGATGTTCAATCACTCCAGCACCATTTGTGGAAAAAGCTATCCTTTCTCTGTTGAATTGCTTTTGCAGCTTTGTCAAAAATCAGTTGGGTATATTTGTGTGGGTCGATTTCAGAGCTCTCTATTCTGTTCTGTTGATCTGTGTGTCTGTCCTGCCACCAATACCACACAATCTTGATTGCTATAGCTATTCAGCAAGTCTCGAAATTGAGTAGACTGATTTCTCCCAATTTATTTTTCTTTCTCAAAATTATTCTCGCTATTCTGGTTCTTTTGTCTTTCCATATAAATTTTAGAATAAGCTTATCTATATTGACACAGTATCTTGTAGAAACTGCATTAAACCTATATATTAATTTGGGGAGTATGGACATCTTTACTATTTTGAGTCTTCAGTCCACGAACACAAACATAAATACACAAACAGCACAATACCACTTTTTTTTTGTCTCTTTCCATTTTTATTTATTAGCATCTCAGCAGCTATAACACATATGGATCAAGTAAGTAATAAGGTGTTCACTCAACAACAATAACAGCAATGTACATATGTCTACGTATATTTCACATGCATTTAGAATTGGGTATACCTAGTCTCTGCTTCTAAGATAAACAGAGAAGACATTCATGTTAACTAAAACATCCAGTACTATGTGATATATGATTTAGTACATAAACACAGAAGAAACACAGTGGAGAAGATGCCTACATGTTCTCTCAGATCCGATTTGAGTTAGTGATTCTGACTCACAATACCACTTTTATAAAGATTTAAAACAATAACACACTAAAACTAAACACACATATTTGGTGAACACATTTTTAAAGTAAGAAAATGATGAATACAAGATTCGGGACAGTGGTTGACTCGGGAGGGGGAGGCAGGAAGATGGGATGGGAGAAATACATATGTTACCAGTGTTTCATTTCTTGCTATTAGATGGTAGGTTCAAGGATGTTTATTAAAACACCTACATAAAAAAATTAGCAATGACTACAGCAGTGATGAACCATACTGACATATCCATGTTGTGCAGATCCTGAAGCTTATCTAATTTGGGGAAGGAGAGACAGTGCAAGAAAAAAATATACAAAATATAAAATCAGGTATAAAAGTATTTATAACTAGAAATCACAAATTGTAAGTTTTAAAAATGTGACAATGCAAACATCACAAAATCCAAAACAATACTATAATATTTTCATTACTAATAATTGCACTCTAACACATCTCAAGGATACTGATACTTTCTTTCCCCTATATATATATTTTTAACATCTTTATTGGGGTATAATTGCTTTACAATGGTGTGCTAGTTTCTGCTTTATAACAAAGTGAATCAGTTATACATATACATATGTTCCCATATCTCTTCCCTCTTGCGTCTCCCTCCCTCCCACCCTCCCTATCCCACCCTCCCTATCCCACCCCTCCAGGCGGTCACAAAGCACCGAGCTGATATCCCTGTGCTATGCGGCTGCTTCCCACTAGCTATCTACCTTACGTTTGGTAGTGTATATATGTCCATGCCTCTCTCTCGCTTTGTCACAGC